>NC_143014.1:302009642-302104642 GCF_055824585.1 Amblyomma mixtum
CTGCCGCCGTCGTCCACCGCCTCGATAAGAGCGGCCCGTCCATCCTGCTCCTCCAGGTAACCGTTCTTACAACTATCCTTAGCAATGGAGCTCAACCTCGAGCCGCTATCCCCTGCCCGACGGACAACGCAGCCGCTCTTCCGTTTCCGACCGAGGTTTCTACCAACGCCTTCCTCTTCTGCGCGCCGTTCTTCGTCACCCCGGCGACGTTCCCCCTCGAATTCGGCGGGAAACTGTCAGCGCGGCCGCTGGAGGCTGGGCGCTGCGTATATAAATTGCTCCATCGGTTGTTATCTTGAAAAACACGGTTCATGTGCTTGTGGGTGGTGTGCCCACAGTAGATACGGGTGCAAATATCTCTAAGTCTGTCGTTCATGCGCCTGCTAGACCCCAAAGTTGTGTTTTGTCGAGGCTGACTGTTTTTCAGTATTTTTTAATGCAAAATTCTCTGTTGGATGCAACGTAAAAATACTGCTTGCCTCTTTTCCCAGCAAAAAAATGGAAACATTGTTGAAAAATTAAGGCATTCCAATAAGTTCGGTTTTTAGGACAATAATGGCACAAGGTAAATAAAAGCCTGAGGGGCTGATATTTTTTTTCACTGTCTTAACCTGTTCTTTTTACTATAATCGGACAAAAATTGTAGTTCTAGAACGGCCGGAGATTTCTAATTACGTGAATAGAAGTTCTCTATTTTTTTCTCTCTCCTGATCTCGCTAAAGGCAGCAAACACAGATAATACGATAATAAGTAGTCGCTGGCTTATAATTTTCTTGCGGCCACTTTTATGTACATACTATGCTAGCTTCAAGTACAGAGCAGCATGAAAGAAAAAAAAGAGAACAATGGATGCTTTGAATGTCCTGCACTTTTGGATTTTGTTTTGCACTGATGAATTGAATTATATGCTGCTGTACTTCCTATAGTACGCTGAGTCTTCCTATGTTATGTGCACAACGGCGCCTGTTTATTCCAGGTCATAGATCGTATGGTTCCTTGCAATTCTTTGGAAAAAATTGTGCTTCGTCTGCTCAGCGAGGCCTCAGAGACTGCTCTACTTGTTGCCAGCTATGCTGAATATGATGATGGGGATTTTAATTGGTTATAGTAAACTTATGGTTATAAGAACTGGGTATTCTGCAGAGCAGACGGTTACTGTTATGTATTTCACACCAATCGTGGAAAATCCTTGTGTTCGGAAAAAACTTTTGTAGGCGCGCGTTGTCCTGTCGTTGCCATTTCAACGCTTAGTGACCATTTCATCTTTCTTTGCAATATTTTACTAGTCAAGAAATTGCCGCGAATCTTTGTAGCGTTTGTTTGTAGTGTTTGTTTGTTCATGCTTCAAGGCTGCCGACACGAGGCTTTATCTCTTCGTTTGTGACGCAAGACGCACCTAGATTTATCTCGATTGATCGCATCCAGGCGGAGCCGATTCTACTTTGCGCCAGAATGTTCTAGTAACTTTCCAAGCTTTATCTCGAATGTTCGCTATCAGCTTTAAAAACACGGCCGACAGCGGCGAGCATTCTCTGTTCGACGACCGCCGAGCACGCTTGTTGCTACGCCGCCGCCGAGTGATTCAGTTCTTTGCGGGCGCAAGTCAGCCCAAATAAAGAGTTTGGTTTCGAAGACATTCTCGCTGTTTTCCTGTTCGCCGGACTGCAGTCACCGTGACGTGACATCTGGTGGAGGAGCTGACCTGCTACCCTACTGTGCCCCTCACGATGGAACCTGGTGCACAGCCAACGCCCGTCGTGCTTCTCCAGCCCCGTGAGCCACCGACTTTCCGCGGAGAACCACACGAAGATGTGGAAGACTGGCTAGACTTGTACGACAGTGTGGCAGTGCTGAACACCTGGGACGACAGCGCTAAGCTTCGAAATGTTTATTTTGCATTGGACAGTCCTGCCAGAACGTGGTTTGAAAACCACGAATCTTCCCTCACGACCTGGGCGCCCTTCAAGAAACAGCTAGTGGGTATGTTTATCAGCGTCGTGCGTAAAGAAAGAGCGGAGGTCCTGCAGCAGACAAGAATTCAACGCCCAAACGAGACCGTGACTGCGTATGTGGAAGACATGAAACGCCTTTTCAGGCGCACCAACTCCGACATGACTGAAGAAAAGAAGTTCGCCTTCCTGATGCGTGGCGTGAAGGAGCAACTTTTCGCCGGCCTGATGCGGGATCCTCCACAAACCGTCGCCGAGTTTGAAGCTGAAGCTTCAACCATCGAGAAGACCCTGAATGCCCGGATCCGGCACTACAACCGACCACTTGAAGTGCTGCCGACCAGCCCCCAAGAGATATCCTTGCAAGCGGGGATAACCTGCGACATTTGATACACGAAATTGTTCGCGAGGAACTTCGTCGGCTGCTGCCATCCCCTACGCAGCGGACGCAGCAGCCTCAGGTGGCGTCGCGCACGGACATTATCCGTGAAGAAGTACATCATGCGCTTGGCTTCCCCGTCCCCAACGGCAGCTGAAGCCATCACCTATGCCGCCGCACTACGCAGTCCTGCGCACCGCCGAGAACCCCCTTGCCCTCTTCGACAGGCACCAGCTCTACAAGAACGACGACCCCTAGCTCCCGCGCGCCCACATTACGAGCGATGCAACAGTTTTAGGAAATTCGACGAGTGGAGGACGCCCGACAACCGTCCACTATGTTTCCATTGCGGCCACGCCGGGCACATACTTCGCCACTGACCTTAGAGGCGTATCGGCCTGCGAGGTTTCGCCATCGACGCCCCACGACCGCTCCCCGGCCAGCGACCACGGGAAATCGATGAATGCCTGCGTAGAGGGGAGTACGCGTCGTCAAGCCATCTTTCCCGCTCTCCGTCGCTGTCCACCGCATGTTTTGCATCACCGGGCCGCAGCTACGCCGCGGCTGTCAGAGGAAGGTCCCCTAGCCCCCGTAGGGGAAACTAAGCAAAGCAACCTGTGGAGGTCAGGTTGCTTGCCGAGGAAATGAAGAAGATCCTCCAGCGACCACGCCGCATGAAGACGCCGACGACGCATACAACAACCTCGACCACGACGCGAACCGCCTTCAAAACTACGCCACCATCAAGAAAAGCTCCGACCACACGCCCCACCCACGATTCACATACCCGACGAAGCCGTACCCCGACGCCGAGGACGATGTGCAACTCCAGAGCCATGACATCTGACTTAGAAGTGGTTATCGACGGCCGGAAAGTCACCGCTCTAGTCGACACAGGAGCCGATTATTCGGTCATGAATGGACAATTCGCTGCGCAGCTGAGGAAAGTAACAACCGCTTGGGACGGCCCGCAAATTCGCACCGCAGGGGGCCACCTCATTACGCCATCAGGACGATGCACAGCGCGAGTGAATCTCAAGGGACATACCTATCCCGCGACCTTCGTAGTGCTACGGCAATGTTCCTGCGAAGTGATCTTGGCCATGGATTTCCTTAATGAGCATCAAGCGATCATGGACCTGCGATCGAAGATGATCACACTTTCCACGGACGAGGCCATCCCGTCGATGAGAACTCCGGAACATCGCGTTGCGCTTAGTGTCCTGGAGAAACAAGTAAGTGTCCCACCCCGCTCAAGCATCATCATCACCGTAGGCGCCACGGAAGCGAATAACACTGAAGTCATTATCGAGGGGAACACGCAGTTGCTTCTCGACCGAGGAATCGGCATCGCAAGAGGCATCGCACATTTCCGCAAAGGACAAGCCGAAGTACTGCTGACTAACTTCAGCGAAGAATACGGGCACGTTAACAGAGGAACGACGATTGCATTCCTCGACGAAATATCCGACGTACGAGGCTTCTTCGCACTCTCCGACCTATCCGTAGAAGATTCGCCTGACCAAGAGAACTCGCCCACTTTCGACATAAACCCAGCCCTGCACCGGAACAGACAAGACCAGATATACGCAATCTCATTCGAAGCTACAGCGAGTGCTTCTCGTCATCGCCGAAGGTCCGACAATTGCCGATTGCCAAGCATCGCATTATAACCGACCAGCACGCCCGACCTCTCCGCCAGAGCCCCTATCGAGTGCCGCCGCGAGAACGACAAACCATCCAGGACCAAGTGGAAGAAATGCTGCGCGACGACGTTATTCAGCCTTCAAAGAGCCCCTGGGCGGCACCTGTTGTTCTAGTGAGAAAGAAAGACGGTGCACTTCGATTCTGCGTTGATTACCGGCGCTTCAATAACATCACAAAGTAGGACGTCTACCCCCTCCCTCGCATCGACGACACACTGGACCGGCACTGCAACGCCAGGTATTTCCCATCGATGGACCTCAAGAGCGGCTACTGGCCAATTGAGGTCGATGAAAGAGATCGCGAGAAGATCGCATTCGTCATTCCAGATGGCCTCTTCGAGTTTAAGGTGATGCGATTTGGTCTCTGTTCCGCACCAGCCACATTTCAGCGAGTAATGAATACAGTGCTGGCAGGCCTGAAGTGGCAGATTTGTCTGCTATATTTAGATGACGTCGTTGTCTACGCCTCGATCTTTGAAGAGCACCTAAAAAGGCTTCGAACAGTACTAGACGCAATAAAATCGTGCGGCCTAACTTTGAAAGCAGAGAAGTTCCACTTTGCCTATGAAGAGCTGCTGTTTCTAGGCCACATCGTTAGCAAGGAGGGAGTACGACCAGACCCGCAGAAAACCGCTACTATCGCAATGTTTCCACCACTGGCCGATCAGAAAGCTGTGCGCACATTCCTCGGAGTGTGCGCGTATTACCGACGATTTGTTAAGAACTTTTCGCGCATCGCCGAGCCACTGACCCATCTGACAAAGACAGAAGTGCCATTTAGATGGGAAGCGCCGCAAGTGGAAGCCTTCAAGGAACTTCAGCGTCGTTTACAGTCCCCACCGATCCTCGCGCACTTCGATGAAAACGCCGAGACTGAAATTCATACCGACGCAAGTAGTGTGGGCCTAGGCGCTGTCCTCGTACAGAAAATTGACGTAGTGGAGAAGGTCATCGCGTACGCTAGCCGTTCCCTGACCAAAGCCGAGGCTAATTATTCGACAACTGAGAAGGAGTGCCTGGCCATCATCTGGGCTACGTCGAAATTCCACCCCTACCTGTACGGACGGCCGTTCAAGGTGGTCAGCGATCACCACGCACTGTGCTGGCTCGCCAGTTTGAAGGACCCTTCCGGCCGCCTTGCTCGATGGAGCCTACGGCTGCAGGAGTTTGACGTCACCGTCGTTTACAAGTCCGGAGGCAAGCACTCTGACGCCTGTCACGAGCCCCTGTACATGCACCGCCGCCGGACGACGATGAGGACGCCTTCCTGGGCCCAATCAGATCCAGCTCTTTTGCCAACAGCAACGCTCGGACCCCGACTTAAAATGCCTCATCGAGTACTTAGAAGGCAAGGTTTCTTCACCCCCGCCTCGTTCAAGAGAGGATTGTCTTCGTTCTCTTTACAGAACGATGTCCTCGTGAAGAAGTTTGCAGCGAACAAGACAGCCTACCTCTTTGTGGCACCTGTAAGTCTGCGCGGAGAAGTTTTTCAGGCCTCACACGACGAGCCGACAGCTGGACATCTCTGGTTTTCTCGCACCCTCAGCCGCATTCAAGACAAGTATTACTGGCCCCGACTGTCTGCGATGTCGCACATTATGTGAAAACTTGCCGAGATTGTCAGCAACGAAAGACCCCTCCAACCCGACCAGCAGGATTTCTGAACCCCATTGAACCCCCCTCAAGGAACTTTCAGCAGATCGGCATGGACTTGCTTGGCCCTTTCACGAAATCAAGATCTGGAAATAAGTGGATCATTATAGCGACCGATTACCAGACCCGCTACGCCGAGGCAAAAGCCCTACCGAACGGAACAGCAGCAGAAGTCGCCAAAGTTTTCGTGGAGAACATTCTTCTGCGACACGGCGCCCCCGATGTGCTCATCACTGACAGAGGATCAGCATTCACGGCGGAACTGACGCAAGCCATCCTGCGTAACAGCCAAACCAGCCACCGGAGAACAACTGCATACCACCCGCAGACCAATGAACTGACCGAGCACCTCAACAAAACCATCGCCGATATGCTCGCCATGTATGTCGATGGCGCACACAATCCCTGGGATGTCATCTTGCCTTACGTAGCCTTCGCCTACAACACCGCAGTGCAGGAGACCACCCAGATGACGCCTTTTAGGCTCGTCCATGGCAGAGAGGCCACGACCACGCTAGACGCCATGCTGCCGAACGTTACCGAGGAAGATAACGTCGACGTCGCCGCCTACCTTCAACGTACAGAAGAAGCCCGAAGACTTGCCCGATTAAGGATCAAAAACCAGCAGCGCCCCGACGCCAGACGCTACAACCTACGAAGACGCAACGCGGAATACAAGCCAGGAGACCGAGTCTGGATTTGGACGCCCATTCGCCGCCGAGGAGTGAGTGAAAAGCTTTTGCGCCGCTATTTCGGCCCGTACAAGGTTCTCCGTCGGCTAGGTGAATAGGACTATGAAGTCAACGCTGACCAAATAACTGCATTCCAGCGACGCCGCGTACGGCCAGAAGTAGTCCATGTCGTACGCCTAAAGTCCTATCATGTACGCTAAAGGACGCCGTGTTCCCATATTCGGTGTTTATTTTTGCACAATCCGCTTTTCATTGTTTATAGCCGCATTATGTTCTAAAGCATCGAGTCGATGCTACTTTGAGAGGGGAGTAATGCCGCTAATCTTTGTAGCGTTTGTTTGTAGTGTTTGTTTGTTCATGCTTCAAGGCTGCCGACACGCCGCTTTATCGCTTCGTTTGTGACCGAAGACGCGCCTAGATTTATCTCGATTGATCGCATCCAGGCGGAGGCGATTCTACTTTCGGTCAGAATGTTCTAGTAACTTTCCAAGCTTTATCGCGAATGTTCGCTATCAGCTTTAAAAAGAGCACGGCCGACAGCGGCAAGCATTCTCTGTTCGAAGACCGCCGAGCACGCTGGTTGCTACGCCGCCCCGAGTGTTTCAGTTCTTTGCGGGCGCAAGTCAGCCCAAATAAAGAGTTTCGTTTCGAAGACATTCTCGCTGTTTTCCTGTTTGCCGGACTTCCGTCACCGCTACGCGACAATATTCTTGCAACACTCCGCCGAGAGGAATTTCGGACTGCAGGAACTGTTCGCCAAAACGGGTTTAGGAAGTGTCCACTCGACCCAAAGAAACCAACGGAATAGCAGCAGCCAGGAAAAATTGGTTCCTGCTTCAATAGTCTAGGTTACGTACTTTTATTGTAGTCTATAGACAACAGTCTAATCAGTATGGCCTGCAACCATAACAGCGTTGTGCCTACATGCTTTGTAAAGCAGTGGTTGCCTATAGCACACGAAAAACAGGATTTTTTAAGCCAAAACGCCCTTCCTTTTACAACAATGGTATGGCAGGCGTCGACCTTTCGGATCAAGCTGTCAGTTGCTACTACATTGGCATCAGGGACAAAACGTGGGGATGGCTGTGGACAAGAAAGCTCCACTACACAATACTGAACACCTGAACAATGTACCGAATTGCTAGAGACGAGCCTGCTGACTATTATCACTCCTCCTTACCTACGTCATGACATGCAGCAACTAGCGGTGCGCAGGTACTCTGGCTCAATCGTGTATGATGCTTCTTTGAAAAGGAGAAAGCTTCCTGCGCAAATTAGAATAACTGCGGTGCCATTATGGCCGGAAAAAGACTCATGAGGGCCTGCAAGAAGTGTTATATCACCCTGCGCAAAAATCACGGACATACAAATAAAATTTACCCCACCAAGTAGGAGGGACCCAGCGTACTAAACCTCACGATAACGAAATTATCGGGGACAGCCATTTTTTTCGTTCTAGCGAGAATTTCGTTATTGCGAAAAGGACAGAAGGCAGACAGAAAAGGTACACACCACAGGAACTACACTTTAATGGAAGAATTGCGTAATCTCGGTCTGCCGTCGATGCCTTCGGAGGATTTTTAACACTCGATCCTCACAACTCAAAATATGTTGCATGGCCACGTCGTCATCACGCGTCGCGAGGAATGAGCGTACTGCGACGAGTGGGTCAAGGACATCTCGTGGGCTCGATTGCTTGGCCGCCGCTTCGTCGTCGTCATCGCTCTCGTCAGTGGCGCGCACGCTACTGACTATGGCATCATCCGTTAGTTCCTCGTGGACGACCAAGTCATCGTCGACGGACAGGAAGTCGTGTAGAACCAAGCCGTCCGGCACAGTTTCGTCCGCACTCCGAAGGGCATCCCATTCCTTACTCAGCGTTGAAAGTTCACTGGCGTCAGCAGACTCGCTTCCACCTTCTTCTGCTGGTCGCTCAGACTCTGACGCTGAAGCTGGCGCCTGCTGGTTACTGAAGCCAGCGTGTTCGAAGCACTTTTTGATCCCATGCTGCAGCAACCATCTCTAAGGCAATGAAAAGGTCTACCTCCGTCGGGCGTTTGTACTCGATGTTCAGCAGCATCCTCTAAATAAACCTTTGATGGTAGGCACACTTGAAGCTTCTGATGACCCCTTGTTTCAGAGGCTGAAAGACCGAGGTGCAGTTCGCTGAGAAAAATACCAGTTGCACGTTCGTGAAAATGGCATAAACACAATGGGCAGCGCAGTTGTCCACGGAAAAGCACACGGACCTACCTGCTCTTCGCATGCTGTCGTTGAAGGCTTCCAGCTAAGTGGCGAAGATAGTGCGTGTCATCCACAATTTTTGGTTGGCCGTGTATTCAACGGGCAGCTTGCCGTGCGCCTTAAAACACCGTGGCTTTTTGTTCCTCTCAATGACAAAGAGCGGACGCTTATAGGAACCGTCCATGTTCGCGCAGAGAAGGATTGTAATGCGCTTCTTGCTCTGCTTGCCGCCGTGGCATTTTTGGCCCTTCAAATCTAGCATCCGCGTTGGAAGCATCTCGTAAAACAATACCGTCTCGTCGACGTTGTATACGTCGCGGGGTTTGTACTCATCCATGATGGCTTCCCAAGTCTCTCGCATCCAGTTTGGTGTGTCTTCCTTGTTAACGCTTGTGAATTCTCCAGCAAGCACTTTGGCCGCGATGTTATGTCACGCTTTAAAACGGCTCAGCCAGCCAGCACTCGCTTTAAAGTCATCGTGCCCCAGAAGGCATGCAAAGTCGACGGCTTTCTGCTGCAACAATCTGCCTGACAGCGGTATGCTGCTTGCACGCTTGTCCAGGAACCATTTGTATACAGCCTGGTCCACATCTTCAAAAGCTGGAGCGGCCACAGCCTTCAGTTTCCCTAGTGCTTCTTTCTACCGCGCCACCAATATGCTGTCCTTGGATTCTAATATGGCGGACAGAGAGTTGCACGGTATCCCGAACTTGACAGCGATATTCACCTTCTTTTTTCCGGTTGCAGCTTCCGCGGTGATCTGCTATTTCTCTAAGAGCGTAAAGGCCCAACTCCATGGATACATCCGAGGCGCACGAGCGCAACGCCTATACGCCCAGCGCCGCGAAGCGACAAGCGTTGAAAAACGTACGCAACTCGATGGCCTGTCGTCTCCTGTCCCTGGTACTTGCGCTCAGCTCAGCGAAGAAAACGGCGCGAAGCGCCGTACGGGATGCCGAGGGAACTGCGTTCCCTGATTGGTTACAGCGACCGCAAACCAGCGAGCCACTTCCGGCCTCGGCGCGAGCGAGGCACGAATATCTGACATGGACAGATATTTGCCAAGCGCCAGCTCGCGCCTGCGCCTCGCGCATGTGCAGACCGGCTCCGGCGTACGCTGGTACGCGTAGGCGCTGCGCTCGTGCGCCTCAGATGGGCCCATGGAGATGTGCCTTAAGAAACTTGCGCTTCTGGCGGGGGTACCACGGCGGCCATCTTGGACAAGACGTTAGTTCAACCACCAGGGCGGCTCCACTTGTCCGTGGAAGCGTAAAAGCGCTCCTCCGAGACGGTCTGGTCCTCCTCTCTGCGTTACCTTGACCTTCTCTCCCTCGCGTTGTGGCAGAAGGAGGCGGTTAGTCACGGAGGGGGATATACGCTACGACAATGACGACCGCGCTCGAACGTGTTTGGCACACCCGTACTGCTTCTTTCGCCCCTACGCACCCCTTGGCGGCCCTGCCATGGCGCCTGGCGATTCTTTTTTAGGAGGCACTATTTCGAATGCGACCTTTTGCGGGGCTAGTTGATGTGACATTGTGTTCAGTTGGAGTCAGCGCCCGTCCTGTCCGTCTTTCTGTGTGTTTTGTGTAGAATTTAGCGCTTTTTTTACTTTCCTGAACACGAAGTCTCTATATCTTTGACATTTACAGAAATTATATTTTGTTTCCATTTTTTTCCAGAGTTGTACACGTTGTTTTATAGTTATTCTTTTCTCGCGACCCTGACCAATATTTTGATGACTAGCAGCGGCAGCCACGGCAAGCAATATTACAAAATAAAGCTTCGTAGGTTCCACTGGCATCCATAACAAAGGGCCACAAGATATCTATGGGCTATGGCCTTCGTAAAACTATGGATGATGTCGAAATGGATGCAGCGGAATAGTAGATGACCTCTTGGTTTCAAAGGGCGGTTGCCATGTGTGTTGTCACAGCCTTTTCTGCGGTCAAAGGCGCGTGGCGCGTAGCTTGTGTGCTATTGATTCCCGTTCACCATGCAAACGTTTATTTCGCAATTCCAGGAAAAACACCTGCAGTGAAACATCAACCCGAGATTTCGAAGCGTGGCGAGTGTTTTTATTGTTTACTCACACGCTGCCAGTGCTATGTAGAATTCTAAGAGACAGCTGATATGGTAACAGTAAATAAGAGAAAATGGGTGCTGTGTCTGTGTGTTTCTTGACTGTGTCCTGTCCATGCGCACTGTTTTAAGTTGCAGAATAAGGCATATCAGAATGGTACAAACATATTGCGTTCAAGTCGTTGGGTCAGTAGCTGCGGAGAGGAAAAGAAAGCAATATCACAGTGTGTTAACCCCCTTCATCTCCCACCCGTTCCCGATAATAGCTTGGGAGAGGTAGTCTGTGACGTTGAGATACGTTGCAAGTAATGCTGATTTTCTTTTTTTCCGCCCGCGCATCCATGCATGATAACAAAAATCCCGAAAGTGCTTACGGCCGCAGCCGGCAACATTCTTTTCGTTCACATTTTATTGTCAAATAAACTACTACCACCACCAAGGTTAGAAAAACGAAAAGGAAACACTGGCTGTGAAACTTCGACTGGAGACTGCGGGACATGGCTGGCAAGAGCTAATAAGTACTCATTACAATCGCGTCGAGTTTCTACCTACTGTAGCCTTAGCATAGCATTTCCATCCATTCATTGGGACTGCATTTTGTTGCCACACGAGGCAACGTTCCTGCTTTTGTGATATCTTTAGTGATCAGCACGAAATTGTGACAATTCCAACAGTTCTAGTTCCCTGCTGTCTTGTGAACAGGGATGTGAGCGTGCGGCAGCATCTGTCTAGAAAATAAGCGATCGAATGTGGATATTGCACTACCCCCCCCCTCCCATCTTTTTGTACTGGCACTGTTTGTGTAGTAAATTTGTATTGTAAAAGGCTCATTTTTTCTCGATTCCAGGGAATGCGGGAAGTCAGAGCTATACGCACCGTGGTAGTCCTCTAGCTGATGTCCGCAAAATCAGTGGACTTTTGCTTTCACGTCACTTTTCAACTGAAATCGCTTCTGCTGCTCTGTTTCGTTTGCTCTGTTTCGTGTTTGCTCTAGCATAAGAAAACATTTTGTCCTCACGCTGAGGTCTGGGGCGAATCGATCCTTGCACAATTAGTGAATTTCGCCGATAGGTAGCGGAAATTCGCAGATCTGGCCTCCCAGTGGTCTGCATTGTCCAGGAGCCGATGCGAAATATATGGCGGCGTTTCAAGACAGCGCTTCTCAACCGATGAGCCATAGCGCGAGGCAGGGGTGCAAGATCGTGTCTTCGCCCTAGGATAATCATCTCTGGCCGCCTCCTGTCTCGCTACTCACAGCGTTCCCTGTGCTCCTAACACGGAGCGCCCGGTAGCTCTCTCGCTGAAAAAAAAAATCTTTTAGAATAGCTGTGGAAACTGCGCAACGGCACCGGTTGTCAGAGCGTCAGCCAACACAGGGCATTCGTCCCGTGGATACATGAGTTCAGTCCGCATTTTGAGGGAATGTGAAAAAAAAATCGAGGAAGAGAGTAGAGGAGCCTCGGTTTTCCTTCTCAAAAGTTGCTCTTTCGAATACTCAGCTCGACCTGCACTCTGACCGCATTTCTTTTGATCCTGATAGTACGTTCAAAAAAGCGCTTGATAAGAGGCCGCAAGGGTCAAACTGCAAATTTTGCAGTAACACTTATTTCGTCGATCGTGTTCAAAAAACTGCGCGAAAAAACACCCAGAAAGCGAGAAATAAATACGCCAACTGGCAGTACGGTTTTCTTTTTTTACTTTTTCGCGAAGTGTTGCAGTCACCTGATGCGCTAACCCCTGCGCCTTGGCAGCGACACGCGGTACGCCGGAGTCTCTAATGTCAAGTGCGAGCCATCTTGGGCCGGCACAGCAGCATAGTCGATATCCGTAGCGGCAACTATTTTTCTGAAGAAACATGTCTGTTCCAAAAGAAACAACAGTGGAGCGAAGGCATAAGTCTAAACAGATCATATCAACATTTTGAAAAAATATCATCTACCAACCACGCGCACGGATGTCGAACCTGCTTCTTCAGCCACACCTGACTGTATAGTTGTTATAAAGGTTATTCACGTGACAAAAGCGTGATAAGCCACTTGCCCAGAAAATTTGTTAATGGCATCCACTCCAGAGGCACACGAGGGGCATAGTTTGTCAGTACCCTCCAGTTGATGCCTTCTGAAGAAATGAGCACTGTTAGGGCACCCCTGTTGGCACCCTCATTTTTTGTACGATGTGCACGATGATCGGCTACCGGGATACACGGTCGCCACAAACGAGCCTCCTAGAGCCCTCAAATCCTCAATAGTCCTGGAAGCCAGGCTAGTCGAGGAAGACTGCATACTACATGTCTACTCGAAACGCAAAGCTCAACTTAGCAACTAATTTCTCATGATGAGAGCTGTGCCCGCTTCAGCACTCCTGCGTAACACAAAAACTGCAACAACTAAAACTCTTTATTATGAGAAATAAATAACCATCCAAAAATATAAAAACCGGAAAAGAGAAACAGACAATAAAGTGGCTCGACTACCAATTGTTTATTCGCAAGTCTGGGGCTCAAATATATACAGGGCACTCAGTCACACGATCCGCGCACAATTGCTATCACATCAACCCTCCTTCGTGGAATCACAGTTTGCAACGACTTCAGCATCTTCAATCTGACCGTCGATCTCCAAGTTCCGGTTTCCTGCTTATTGTACAAAAGTATCTTTGCAGAAGCAGCGTCAGAAAATCATTGCAAAATACAGTGATATACAATAAATCGGCAAAAAGAACAAAAGCGACAGAACGCTTTCAACGCATAGCAATAAATCCACAACACGCAGAAAAGACTTCTTTATTAGAAGGAAGTCATTTACTATCAAGGCCTGGTGATTATGAAAAAACATAATGCAGCAGAACAATCACTACAACATGCGGCTCCTTTCTTTGCAATGAGAAAAGCCCCAAAGAACCTCGCGCGCTGTCTTATTCGCGACTCCTGCCAAGAACCTTGACACTGTCAAGCGCCGGCTCCCATTTCCACTCTGCGCAGTGAAGAGGTAAATTAGACCCAGTTCCCTTTTCTGGCGATTTTGAGTGCTCTCATGCTGCGAATTTCATATACCACACCAACTGCACAATCCGCAAAGCATTCACCATGCCTCTTTTCGCACTGGTGCTTTTTTCTTCGCCCATTACGTGTGCACAAACCGCTGAGCTGTCTCGTGGCCGAGAAAACAACAGGCACGCCATACCTGGACGCAATATTTTTCAGGCTGTGTAAAAGTAAGGCTTTTCCCTAGTTGTCTAAGCAGGGATAAGATTCCTTATAAAGTGCTAACATGCGTCAAGGTGCGGTTACCTCGTCAACACATCTACATATTCGCAGGACAGAGCCGTCGTCAGCAGAAAGTGCTAAGGCACGGTCAATGGAAGATAAAAATATATTGCATAGCACCGGTGCAACACCAGGAACAAACATGTTTGTTCCAAAAGAAACAACAGTGGAGCTAAGCACAAGAATCTTTGCACACTAATACCTGCTAAAATTTGAAACGATGTAGCCCCATTGAAATCAGTACACTCGCGTATACTGCCTCAGGCAGTTCTGCGCGTGGCACAGACTATAATAAACCTTCAACATCAGTTGAAAATAAAAACCCAACGTCCGTCTGCTTTCTCAAAAAAGGTGTCACATCTGTCACATCCTTGGTGGCGAAGGGAAGAACACGGCTAATTTGCGGTTGACATGAATTGCTCTCGGTAAATATACATCCTATAGGGACCCCTTTTTGTTGGAGGTTGGGGCTGTTATCACAACGAATCCGCGCTATAGAAAAACTTCGTTCAGGTGAGCAGACAAGCCTGCAGAGTGAACACCATAACGATAGGCCTGTATAAGGATATGGAGCGCACTAGCTCCTTTTTGTTGTATAGTTTGGGGCTGTCGTAGACTGGCTTTCTCCCAAAAGGACGGTAGGCAGGGAGTAGTTGTAAGCTACTTCGAAGACGACGACCTATGACTTTTTTATGCTGATAAACAAGACGATTCGTGGAGACGACAGCCCCAACGTAAAACAAAAAGGCGGCCCTTTGTTGTAGGTTTGGGTGGTCATCACCACAAATCCGTCCTTTTTACCACCATGAAGAAGCCATAGGTCGTCGTCTTCGAAGTAGCTCACTACTTGCTGCCTACCGTCCTTTGGGAGAAGGCCATTCTGTGCGGTTCGCGTTAGGCGATTACTTCCGCCAGAAGCTCCAGGTGGTGCACTGACAACAATCGCGCATCTCCATCTTGCTTGTGACACGCTTTACACTCGCACTAAAAGGACGTCTTCCAAGCCGCTAATCGGAAATTGTAACATACCTCCTGCTGATACAGCATGATTGATTCGAGTGCAGAACATCCGTTTCCAAAGCTCTGCCTTGTTAGCCCTGCGTGACAAACGCCCTTGCAGTGTATGTCCCGTACTACATAAACCTCGTGTGTCAAAAACCCCGTGCCAGAAAGCTTGCGACAAAAGCCTCGTACCAAAACGCGTTTGCCCAGCAGTGAGTTTGGCGAACACACTACACTTGGTCCGGCAAGGCGAGTGTGTAGTCTCAGCAGCCGTGCTCTGCTGTACCGTGCTCCGCGTCAACCCCTCGCAGTTGTTGACGGAGCAAGCGTCGTTCCTGGAAAGAAACGCGCAACGCACCGCTTCACCACGACGGCTGGAGCAAGGGTTGGGTGCCGGGCTAAAGATTTTTATTACAAACCCCACTGCGCCCAGGGCGGGTGCGCCCTGACAACTTGTACCCACTCCCCGCAGCAGAGGCACACAGGTCTGTCTCCTCTTTCTAGCCTGGCCTTGGCTGCAGAAGAACCTTGGATTGGAACGGCCGCATGTCAATCGCCTTCGCAGAACTGTGCCGTCAAAAAGTTGTGGCCTGGTTGGCAGAACTGACAACTTTTAGTTCTGAGCAGGTGTTGTTGGTCCCGAGGGCTCCTTCGCCGCCTTTCTACCCCGATTCGAGACGCCTCGCCGGCCCTCACAGGATAGAAGAGGGGAAACGCTTGCGCTGAATGACTTAGGCCGGGTGGCAGGAGCGCGCTCCAGGCGCCAGTGAATCCGGCCGGTGCCTCATAATAGACCTCTCCCTGATGTAAACAGTGTGACGTCAAAAAGGTGTGCCCCGATGGGCAAAATCGTCGACTTCGGTTCTGAACCGGTTTTTCAGGTGCCGAGCACTCCCCCACCAGCTTTGTTCCCTAATTCGAAACGCCTGGCAGCCTTTCTTCTCCCAGTGTGAGCCTTCTCGGTACGGCGCATGTTTTGCCCATCGGACCAGAAACACGTGCGTTGATGACGTGTGTCTTGAAGGAAGCCAGTTTTCTTTGCACGTGTTGGCCTGCCTGCAAATCTGTATGCGCAGTCGCGTTTTTTTTTTCTTTTTCAGGTGAGAAAAATGTAGAGCCTAAGATGTGTATCCCAGAAAATAGTGAAAACATTTTTTTTTCTGCCAACTTGAAGGAGCGAAAATTGCTAATTGTTCACGTGCACTCAGTGGAGCAGATTGTCAATGAAAACGCTGTTAGCTCAATGGGGAAGTGTGTGTCCTAAGTGAATCAACTTGAAATTCGAGGCCAATACAATGGGGTTTTGTTACGTTTTGCGCTAATAATAATAAACACAATCTTTATGCGAGCATAAAATAATGTGCCTCTAAACAGATATGCGAAGCTGAAGAGATTACCGTGCATGCGGGAATACTTTATTTGCAAGCAAACATTTTGACTTAGAAGTTACATTCAGCCAGAGCAATGCCTACTACCGTAATATCTTACAATTTCATGAAATATTGAGGAAAATAGATGTGTGTGTAAATTATGGCAGATTTTTTTCACGTTCCATGACCATGCACACAAAAGCAACCGCTGTGGCAAATGCTATTTCCAGGCCGGAATGCGAAGACAATGCAAGCATGCTGCTGCTGTATGCTTTTTTGTAAACAAGCATGAGGAACCGTCCTGAGCAAGAGGCTGAAGCGTTCGTCAGATCTGGTAAAATGTAGAGTTCCGGCCCCTTCCAATTAGGTTTTTTTCATAACCACGCTAATGAAAATCTGGTCGTAAATGTTTATCAGGTAGACGAGCACCATTTTGAAAATATTTATCGTCTTCTAATTTGTGAATACGGATCGACACTAACGTCATTTTATGTTCCCCGCTTTGTAAACCAGGTCAAAAAACAATTTGCGATGTAAAACATGCTTCCCACATAACCTTGCTGAATTATCCTGAAGTCCTTGATGGTGTTGGTGAGTGGGCTTCAAAATCTGCTGAAAAATAGCTCTTAGACGAAATGTTTTCACCAATGTCATCCACAGACCACGCAGCCAAAGGACTTCATACCGGTTTCCAAGAAATTTCACCGGAAGCTCTCGGCCCCTCGTGTTCACGGAACTATCCTGAGTAGTAGTAGTAAGTGGCTTTTCTTGTAAATGAAAAAGAAGGTAAAAGGATTCTTGCCAGCCCCGGCATCTGCTATCATGTCTAGAAGCACCTGAGCTGGGGCTGGGGGATGGAAATGGAAAGCGAGATGACAGTGAAGGGGAAAACAAAGGGTAGAGAGGGAGGGAAAGAGGGAATACCTTCCCACCTGCTTGTATTTCCATTACGCGAGGCGGTACAGCCAGTGGGAAGGACCGCGAAAAGTATGAGCAGCCTCGCGTTGCCGGCGACCTGACACGTGAGGCGCGCACTTCGGGAGACGGCGACCGCGCTCTCTCTCTCACACACACACATACACTACGCTCGCCCGCTCCGCAAGCTCCCCCTCTCACTCGCATGCACCAAGCTGCCCCGCACGCCCGCAGCACAATTTTTCTCCATTCTTGACCGGAGCGGAATTCCAGCCATGACTAACAATGAGGGACACCACCCTTTTTGAGCACCCGCGAGCAGATTGGCACGTGCACATAGAGGAAGTGCCAGCGGTGCGAGCAGCAAGCCCACCATAGCAGACTTCCATATTTATGCAACTCACCTACTCCTATCTAGACACTACACGCGCATCCGTGCAGCGCCACGCGCAGCAAATGTCGCTGTACTATTGCGGAGCAGCTCTTCCGGAAACCGCGCCATTTACAAGAGCTAGTTTTGAATCATAATACCCTGTAGCCGAGACTGACAAATGATTGCATTTCTAACGATTTCGGTATCCGTGGTTTGCACACCGCTGAGGGAAAGTACTGGTATTTCATGCAGTGCAAACAATGGCAAGAGATGCTGGCATTGTTTTTGCTGCATTGTGCGCATGCATATCACCAGCTACGCTCCCATATACCTTTCAAGAATGTTATCCGTGCATTCTTTTTTTCTTGCAGTGTGTGATTGACATATAATTTTGGGGGCATGCTTTGCATTCACTACAATGCTAGTGAAATCGCACTGTCCACACATGCACTTCGCCACTGGTAGAGGCAGAAGCAGAAGGCTTCATTCACTTCCATTGATGTGCATTTTCAAAAGACAAACGCATGTTCCTTATAAAAACAGGACCATTTTATTGCAACATCTGCTAAGCACGTCCAGATGCCTTGCACAACTCCCCCACACATCATGGTGGCTGCCTGCAAGCAAACAAGTCCATACCAATGTCATATGTGAGTCTATTTTCAGGAAGTGACAGGAAATGTCAGTGCTCAAAAGTGGGTATTAGCTTGTTCTTTACTGCTCAACCATTGCAGTTACTTTCCATTGACTTTGTGTTTCAGTAACACACAAAGACATATGCTTACCTCCCGTCATACAAAAATGTGAGGGCAGTAACGGAAAAAGGAAAGAAAATATGTGCATAAACATAGCAAGTGGACTGAAAAGTCCTTACATACATCTAAGTAATTTGCTGCCACTGTAACAATGAGAGCAGATATGTTAAAATAAAAGCCTGCTGAGCACGATAGAAACATATTCTGCTTACGCCATACAGGGTGATACAAAGCTGCTGGAACAGTGATACACTGCTTGTTTTGATGTCACCAGCAGTTCACGAAGAAAAAGCTTACCAGCAGAAGGCTGTATCCATTACAAACAAGCAGAAAAATGTGAGCTGTGAGGTTGAATATCATTTGAAAGTGTATATTGATACGGTGCTTCCAAGGAAAGTGAACGCCACAAGCGGGCTAGTAGCAAAAGGAAAGACGCAGCTATAGAACAGAAGAAAGGAAAGTAATGGGCAGGCATAAGAAGTACAACATGTCCAACTAAGCTATACTTGGGAAAAAGAAATAACTCAACAGTGCCGTTGCAACGCACATATAAAAGCCCCACATTTTTGAAAATATAAAGCGGAAAAAAATGAAAACACACTGTTTCATGTTTCATATAGCAGGGATCTCAACGGTTATATTTGAAAATCAATTAGAAACATATTGATACAGGTATACAGGTTCCTAATTTGATTGCTTTGATTTGAATGATTGAAGTCTTTATTCAGACAAGTTTGGTGTGAGGGACAGGACAAAAGGCAATTCACTTTTGCCTGACGAGTCCCTGTCACTCATTACACTGCTAACACTTCCTGTTTTCTAGAACCACACACAACATACAGTCAAGGCAGACCGACGTCTTGATAACATGGTTGGCATGGTTCTCACTGTGTCAAAGGAAGTACACTGGATAGTGCACAGAGCACAGTTTTCATCTGGGGCACTTGAACATCCATCACTTTCATCACAAGTTTTGCCCTCTGGCCCGTTTTTCAACACTACAGACAATAAAAAATGAGAAGTGGGGCTTCTTCGACATCCCTAAATTGTACTTCACAATTTATTCTTGCAGCGAAGTGGGTGAAGAAAAATTTACTTGCAGTGAATACGAAACAGAAGCATGCACTGACTAGCGCATTTCTCTAGCCACAGTTATGCAGTGAATTTCATGAGCACAATTATATTTCTTAGAAAGCACCGGCCTCCTAGCACGAATCTAGAAGATAATCAGCATCATAGGCGCGTGCTAGGTGCATGAATGAAGAAAATTGAACCTCCTCAGCAAAAAATTTCAAGTGCTAAGAACTAGTTTATCACCGGTACTAAGGTATCTGCAGTAGCTACGGCTCGCAGTGCGCTTGTACGATTTTTTATCAGGCTTTGCCCCTCCCTCATCATAATCTACACATAAGCTGCCAAATGCCACTCGCATAGAAAGGTGTCCATCCCCCCACAACGTAAACTGCCGCTTCCACGCACTGCGAGCTCCTAACGAGCTCAGGAGGAATGCAAAACGCAAACGCGAAATGTTTTGCGCAATGCAGAATCAGCAGGTGATTTTATCGCCTTGTATAAGCTGTAGTATATTTTTTAGAAATGCCAACAGTTTATACACTTACTTCAGAGCGGAGTGAAGAAAACAATTCCATCTGCCACATCTGAGATCCAACCCGCGACGTGCGCATGCTCAGGACGAGAGTCGTCATATACATAAAATATCCCTCAATGCCCTCTGTGACTTTTAACCCTCAACTCTCCAATTTAGAGCCACTTCTACAGGACCCCAGCTAAGGAACAAAGAATTATGCAGAAGATTTCTGCTCTCGCCTTACGAAATGTCACAGTGCCGTGACACTGGTAATCTTGCACACGCGTTCATGAAAAACCGCACTCGATAACACACACTACGAGGTAGCTCATGCAAGCGACACAGGTACAGTTGGGACTTCAATGCACATACTAATAACAAAATTGCGGTCCGAATGGCTCACCTGCGTTTGGCCCTGACATCAGCCATGCGCGTACGAAGCTTTGTCATCGTCGACCTTTTGCGCTGAAGGTATCGCCGCCGATTCCCCATTTGACACTTTTACACACAAAAAAACTGGCAAGATAACGTGATAAAAAACGGCGCTGCACATAAATACAAAAGCACAGTAAAAAAAACACCAACAAGCAAAACAGCACGATACGCCGATGACAGCCTGCTGAACAGCCGAAGAAACGACCGAAAGGCAGGAGAGGTTTCAGCGAAGTCAGTCGTCTGTCTCGTAAGTCTTGCTTCAAAATGTTTGACAGCGCCACTGTCGTTGACCGGCGGAACTCCATTGTTGAGTCAAAACGCCCGCGAGATTCAAATGCAGCAGCCCCGTCGACCAACAAAGGGGGCGAGTGCGAGCTAACATGAGTCGTTTATCATACCAAAATTTACATCACTGGTAGTATTAAGACCAGCGACTTCAGTTCCTGTCAAAAAAGCCTGGAATATAGCAGAGATCTTTCGCGCTGGATGTATTTTGCGGAGGTTACGGCGCACAAAAAATGGCGCAATTGAATGGCGCAGTACTACCGTTCTGTTTGTCATAGCGAAATGCCGCCTCGAGAGGATTTCGAATATTTCCTAAATATTTCGTGTGCCGAATTTGTTCCCTATACGACGTTTACTTGCTTCTAAAACTCAGATAAAAAAAGCGCCGTTTCTAGGTTACGACCAACTTTGAACAATGAAAACTAAAAAATTATGACATGTAGCTCAATGAACTTTTCACGAATTAACAACATGGGTACTATCTACAATCCTGCTAAATATGTTTGTGATTTATGAATTGGACTAGGAGTTATTAATGCGTCATTCTTTTAAATTTCACACTTATTTATGACACCAGTTCTAAATAACTACCCAATATAACTCAATAACTTGACGCAAGGTTCTCGAGTCACACTTCATCTAAAAGCTGCAGAAGCAGTTTTCTTTTCGGAGCAGTAGTTTTCGTAAAAATCCGGTCCAACGCAGGCAAGTCGAGCAAAAATATCGTTTTATGCCCCTCGCTCTTTTGCTCACTGCTATCATACTAACGTGAATAGCTTTTAGCCACACATACCACCGCAAAGATGATACAATTATCTTTACAATGCGCTCAATATCATATTTCTAGCTCAAACGGATGAGCCACACCACTCACACAAACGTGATGAAAAACGGCTGGTGACCGCCGCTAGCGTGGTACCGCCGCCTTAACTGGAGGAGGAATAATGCAAGGCCTACTGCTGCAAACAACTGCCATGCGCGACGAAGGGTACGATACTGGTCACCTGGCCGCTTCTGACAGTCTGGACGCGTCCCGCGATGTAGAGACGTTTTCAAGGGGGGAAGGAGAGGGGAAGGGGACACGAGTTGTCCGAGGCGCCAGCCGCCTCTACCCTGAAGCCGGAAAAAACGAGAGAAAGCAGCGCGACCTCCCCTCTTTTCACTCCCTAAAAAAACCGTCCAAACACACAGCTGCTGCTCTGAACGCCGCTCTCTCTCTCCCCACCTTCCCTCTCCCTGGCACGCAAAGACGGCCGTCACGTGACCAGGCGCCTGCAACGTCGGGATAACGTGTCCCTTTCATTACCATCATCTCAGCTTGTTTTGTAAACAAAGATGGCTGCCAACTCGCTTTTGAGCAGGAAGCAAGTTTCTAAAGTGTTTAAATAACATGTTTTAGAACATTTTTGATCCGAATTTCAACCGGATTGCACTTTTTGTGATGCTATGTCGATACCCTGTGACGAAAACTCGCGACCCGCTACGGCAAAAATTTTTGTTCTCGCGCGACTGGCACTTGAAGATGCGTCGTTATAGGGATATGAAATACATGTAGCCCTATGGACCTCCGCCGGGGACTTCGAAATATTTCGTTCTTGCGAGAATTTCGTTGTTCAGGACGTTTGTTATCGCAGGGTTTGACTGCACCTGTGTAGATTTGGAATGAATGAAGCAATAGCAATGAAATTTAAGTAATATGTTTTCCTTTGAAGAGAGCATTATGTGCTAAAAATGAAGAAAATCTCTTTTAGATTTTTCTTGGGCGCTAATGGGTTAACCACGGTTAGCTCCTCTGCTAGGCACATACGTATGAGTTTGTAAAGCGCTGTAACACAAATGAGACCTTGGAGGAGCTGAAACCAGGTCTACCTTACAGAGGATGGCTCACATTAGGAACTTTTCAAAGAAATAAATGCCAGCTTTGCTGACATCACATTTCTGGCAGTTGAAAAGAAAGTCCACTTACTGCGAGCATCAGATACTATGAACAAAATCCTCGTGACCCAAAGGTTTGCTCTAAATGGTCTCGATTGCATATGTTACATGAAAACAATAAAATAGCCTTTCAGACAGTGGATAATTGTAAATAACTCATTTATCGCACTACGAATAAAGTGAGATGACGACAGACCATCGAATTAGCTCATGTGACCCTATTTGAAAATGGCACTGGTCTATCTTTGCTTTCACCGGCTCTTTCTTGTCACTGTATCCAACAGTGGCTGCTGTTTGTGCATCTGTGATTTTTGTTTCCATCCGGCTCCGAGGTCTTCCAAGTTGCCCAGCAGGGTAGTAACACCATGCGCCTCTTTGTACCTCGCAGGCAATGCGTGCAGCGCCAATATCAGTGCTGCTGCACAGCGTCGCCTTGGTTCCCAGTCGCTGCGCATTTAAAATAATGATTTCGAAATGTCCAAGGGCGATAAACCTGTGCACCAAATGGGCAGGCGCATGCATTAGAACTAGAAAAAGAATTCAAAACTGCACCGTAACTAGGCAGTGCAGCATTAGGATAGACATTTTGGAAGTTTTAGTGGTAGGGTTCAGCAGGCATCCTGCATGTCAAAGCAGCAGATATAAATGATGGAAGCCAACAGTCACCAAAACCAAGCAGCAAAGGGATGTTTCTTTTTAATTTTGTAGTTTTTACCAATGAGAGAGTAATAAAAATGGCTGAGGCTTAGCTAAGGTTAAGCCTAGTCAGATGCGAAGCATATTGATGGCTAGGCTTGGTAATACATGGCTTTCCTTGGTTGAATACTTGGTCATTTTAATACAACCACTAGAAGCCTTCGTCGGGGGGGAAGACAACGGCATGGCTACAGCGGAACGCCGAATAACCCCGAGACGCGCGTTGGGTGAGCGCCTGGATTGCCACGGAAGCCGCGTCCGCCTGCCCGGTGGAGCGAGCGTTTCACCTACACCGAGTGTGAACGCGCGTTCGAAATGAGCGGGAGAGTGACGTCACCATACCACGTGATTCACACGGCGTGCAACCGCAGCGACGGCACAAGTTGGAGCCCCGTCTGTCATCTCTCGTGACGTCATTGTGTCACGTGGTGTGACGTCACCATACCACGTGGTCTGCACGGGGTGCAACCGCAGCGACGGCACAAGTTGGAGCCCCGTCTCTCATCTGTCGTGACGTCATTGTGTCACGTGGTGTGACGTCACCATACCACGTGGTCTGCACGGCGTGCAACCGCAGCGACGGCACGAGTTGGAGCCCCGTCTCTCATCTGTCGTGACGTCATTGTGTCACGCGGTGTGCACGGCGTGTAACCGCCACGAAGGGCTTGGGTTACCTATTGTAATATGCTTCGCATAAAAGCAGAATAAAACAACCATTAGCTGCCAGTGGGACTCCAACCCATGACCTCCAAATTCCGCGCCCGGTGCTCTACCAACTCAGCTACGGCGACGGCCATCCAATCTGCTTCTTTCGGGGGAATTTATGTGTAGTGTAAGCGAACCTTGAGAGTGTTCACCAGAGCACCCTCATCCTTAGTGGCGGACGTAGTATGTATGTCCTGTATTACCGCGAGTGCCACACAGGAACGTGGTCGAACGGTGAGGGCGGAAGCTATGAGCCAAACCTCTTATGCTGCCTACGGCATCAAGACTGCTAGATTCGATGCCCTGGATGGACTGTTCAGAAGAGAAGGGAATGGAAAGAAGTGCTCGTTTAGACACAAATAATTGAACCCCCTGACATGACATCCCCTGTGCTCCTAGGTTTCGGTGACGGACAATATATGGTGAACATCGCGCATCGTGACCTTTGTGGAATTTTTTAGGACAGTTTTGCGGAATCTCCGCGTAATTTGCACACTCCTTATTTGAAGCCTTATTTTTAGAGAAAAAAAAAGTGCTTAAATAGACCTTCCACAAACTGGAGCGCCGCGCCATCCCCTAGCGGATCCGCGCAAAGCATGATGGGAGAAAGGAGCGATCGCCTCCCGCGTCGGCTGCTCTCGAGCGTGTCGCTTTGTTGTGCCGCTGTTTTCAGGCGTTGGGCGTGTTCTCGTGCGCGTTGTTGGTGTCTCTTAGCAAAATGTTGCAGCGGACTGCTGTGGTGGTTATCTGTAGTCTTTCTGCAATTCTGTGGTGACTTTTTAGACGTTCGACATGTCTGCTAAGGAGAATCGCGGTGGCGGTCAAGCGTGCTGCGTGCCCGGCTATAGTAACAACACGAGAAAGCACATCAACATTTCATTCCCCGCATTCCCCAAAGACAAGAAGCTGAAGCTAGAGGGGGGGGCGCAGCATAAATCGGCAAGTTTCGCAAGGGTGATTACTCTGTGGAAACCTTCGAAACACCATAAAATACGTGGTGCGCATTTTAACACTAGCGGGCACAGGAGATATACATGGCTCGTCTACCCCCGATCTTTCCACACCCAGTGTATGCGGAACGGACACTGCTGTGATTATGGGTAAGACTATCGCTTCGAAAGGAGACAGTTGTTTGCTGCTAATGTTTCATTATGTTCGCCAGGCTCTTGGAAACGACGCCGTATCAAGCGCGTCGTGGCGATGTTGCACCCTTCAAGAACAATGCCTTCAGCTCTAACAAGAAATGTGCCACGAGGCATACTCTATCCCTGAAAAAGGAACAATTGCTGCGCTTTTTTTTTTGGCGTGCCCATCTTTAGACTCTGTTACAACTAATCTACGCAGCGAGTAAAGCAAAATAAAATATTTTTTTCTCTGACTCCTGCCTCCACGTGTCTTCTACGCAGATACGGAGCTGAGAAGCTTCTTACTGTTCGACGTGTGAGCTAAGGTGAAGCCCCTCCGCCCGTCCATGGATCTCTCCAGCGACGTTATCAAGCAGTTTGAGGAAAACGTTGTCTCCCAAACAGTGATAGAAATCGTTCGTGCCCTCAAAACAACCGACAAGGGAGCATTAGCTGACAAGACGGCCACAATTAAACTAACTGGCATTACTGGTTAGGCCATGATGAGATCATCCAATTGGCTCCAAATTTTGGAATAACTGCTAATCTGAGGCATGGTTCAATAAAAACTATCAGCTACTTTTGCGACATGCTTGTGCTTTCAAATCTGTGGTAACCGCAAGCTACATGAAAGTTTACACTAAGCTTACGGAGTTTTCATGTGCTATAGTTGCATTAATGTATAATTGAAGCCAGCATTCACATGAAACGAGAAACCTGTAGCTCACCGTAATTTATATCCATATCAAATTTTAGAATTTCGAAAACGCGGTTACTTTCGGCACAGTGGCCCAATAAATTTCCAACATTTCGACGAGTGGCGTGCCTGCAAGCTTCTCGAAAGCGCATGCGTTTTCGCGTGATGCAGCCAAAATTTGTTGGGACACAGCGCCGAGGGCATATCTCGGCGTCATGATGGTTAGCTCAATCACACTAAAACTCGTGGCCACTTGCACTTATACTGATTTCCACTCACATTCACAACCACTCACTCGCACTCGCACCCATGTCACTCCACTCTCAACCACTCTCAAACTCACACTCATAACCACTCGCACTCACAACCACTCACTCACATTCACACTCATGTCCACTCGCACTCACAACCACTCACTCACACTTATGACCACTCGCACTAATGATCACTCGCACTCACAACCACTCACTCACACTCGCACTGATGTCACTCACACTCACCACCACTCACTCAAACTCACACTCGTGATCGCTCGCACTCAGCACTCACTCACACTCTTGATCACTCGCACCCACAACCACTCAGTCGCACTTGCACTCATGTCACTCACACTCTCAACCACTCACTCACACTTATGACCACTCACCCTCATGATCACTCACTCACAACCACTCGCACTCATGTCACTCACAACCACTCACTCAAACTCACACACATGATCGCTCGCACTCACAACCACTCACTCACACTCATGATCACTCGCCCTCACAACCACTCACTTACACTTGCACTGAGGTCACTCACACTCTCAACCATTCGCTCAAACTCACACACACGATCGCTCGCACTCACAACCACTCCCTCAATCTTGTAACCACTCACACTCATGATCACTTGCCCTCATGTCACTCACAACCACTCACTAAAGCTCACACACATGATCGCTCACACTCACAACCACTCACTCACACTAATGATCACTCGCACTCACAGCCACTCACTCGCACTTGCACTCATTTCACTCACACTCTCAACCATTCACTCAAACTATCACACATGATCACTCGCACTCACAACCACTCACTCACGCTCGCATTCATGTCGCTCACAACCACTCACTCAAACTCACATACATGATCGCTCGCACTCACAACCACTCACTCACACTTATGACCACTCACACTCATGATCACTCGCACTCACAACCACTCTCTCGCACTCATGTCACTCACAACCACTCACTCAAACTCACCCACATGATCGCTCGCACTCACAACCACTCACTCGCACTTGCACTCATGTCAGTCAAACTCTCAACCACTCACTCTAACGCACACAATGATTGCTCGCAATCACAACCACTCACTCACACTTATGACCACTCACACTCATGACCACTCGCACCCCACAACCACTCACTCACACTCGCACTCATGTCACTCCCAACCACTCACTCAAACTCACACACATTATCGCTCGCACTCACAATCACTCACCCACACTCATTATCACTCGCACTAAGAACCACTCACTCACACTTGCACTCATGCCATGATTTCGCGAAGGCATTTGGCAAGATTTCCCATCATCTTTTGTTACTAAAACTACGCATAGTAGGATTAGACACTAACATATTAAAATGGCTCGAAGTTTTCCTTACTCATCGAAAGCAATTTGTTGCCGTCTACAAAGTTAATTCCGCCGTTCACCCTGTTCTTTCCGGTGTTCTTCAAGGCACAGTCTTGGGGCCCCTGCTTTTTCTTATATTCACCAACGACTTACCCAGCAATCTTTCTTCTTCTGTACATCTTTTTACCGATGACTGCGTCCTTTTTCGGGAAATAACAAATGATAACGACAAGCACATGATTCAATCTGACCTCAACGCTATCTCAACATGGTGCAAAACTTGGAATATGACTTTGAACGCTAGAAAGTGCAAACTTATGCGCATTTCTCGTGTTCATAGTGGTCTTCCCGTATATACTCTTAATGGTGTGCAACTTGATTCAGTTACAAAATATAAGTACCTCGGATTCATATTACATCTAACCTTAGCTGGCATGCGCACATTGAGCACATCACTAACAAAGCTAATCGCATGCTCGGATATCTGAGACGTAACTTTCACGCAGCCCCAACTAACATCAAACTTCTGGTCTATACCACACTCGTACGTTCACAACTAGAATATGCGTCATCAACCTCGACCAACTGGAGATGATACAACACAAATCAGCGCGCTTTATTCTCTCCGACTTCCGGCGTACGTCAAGCGTAACGGTTATGAAGGCTACATTGGGCCTAACTTCGCTTGCATCACGACGAAAAATTGCACGCCTGTGCCTTTTTCACAAAATATTTCATCATGAGTCCATTCGCTGCGAGTTACTTTTTCTTTTCCCCCTTCATATATTTCACGCCGCACAGATCACATACATAAGGTAGGCATTTCTACATGCAAAACTAAAACATTATCGGATTCTTTTATTCCTCGCACGTCATATGACTGGAACCACCTTCCTTCTTCGGTTGCCACAATTCCTGACCCTGCATTGTTTCGGACTGCTGTTGCCGCTTCTGTTCAATGATATTGTTACGTAGGCGTTGGGGCTCGTAACCAAAAGGCTTTAATGGGGGGTTAACCTGGACGGCACCGGAGAACAAGCCAAGAGCACCCAGAGAAGGCCGCGACCGATCTTCTTCGTTCACTCGCCGGTGTACGCGACTTGCGAAGAGCAGCCGCCCAGCGGTTCCTTGTGGAAACGTGGCATTACCCCCCTTCCAAAAAAAAAACATCGACCCGATGCATGCGCCAGAAAAGAAGGCAAGAAAAGCAGTTCTCAAGAACATGAAAGAAAATAAGCAGTTCGTAAGCAAGGATGGTGAGAAAATGAACAGTCACAAGAAGCATGCGGTGATGGCGTGACGGTAGGCTGCTAGCGGAGCTCGCGAGAAAAGTACGGCTTCATTCGCACGACGTGGACGACTTCGGGCTTCTGCTGGCGACGATGAGTAGTAGAAGAGCCGTCGGGAAGAAGTTCGTATGTGACGTCAGTCAGCTGAGACGGACCACTCTGTAGGGACCGAAGTACTGCTTTAGCAATTTCTCGGAAAGCCCTTGGCGTCGAATCGGAGTCCACACCCACACCCTGTCGTCCGGTTCGAAGGTCACTACTCGGTGGCGGTGATTGTAACGCCGAGCGTCTCGGCCTTGCTGGTTCCGGATGCGCAGTCGCGCAAGCTGCCGTGCTTCTTCGGCGCGCTGAGTAAATTCCTCGGTACCGATTTCGGGATCATCGTCGTGATGGGGCAACATAGCTTCTAGCATGGTGGACACTTCACGGCCATACAACAGAGAGAAGGGCGTCATGCGCGTGGTCTCTTGCTGCGCCGTATTGTACCCAAATGTGACGTACGGTAGGGTGTCATCCCAAGACCGATGTTCAACATCCACGTACATAGACAGCATGTCGGCGAGAGTTTGTTGAGACGTTCGGTCAGGTCATTCGTCTGTGGATGGTAGGCGGTGGATTTACGGTGGGTAGTGCCACTCAGCTGCATGACGGATTCCAGCAGCTTGGCCGTGAAAGCTGTGCCTCGGTCCGTTATGACAATTGATGGGGTGCCATGCCTGAGGACGATGCACTCGACGAACAATTTCGCTGATTCGGCTGCCGTGCCTCGTTCGAGGGCCTTTGTTTCAGCATAGCGCGTGAGGTAATCGGTAGCGACTATTATACACCGGTTGCCCGAGGAGGAAGTTGGAAAAAGACCCAACAAGTTCATGCCAACCTGCTCGAATGGAAGTCTGGGTACTTGGACAGATATTAGTGTGGGCTTAAAAAATGAATAAGAACAAAGTGCCCTGCCCAGCTGCAGTAAACCAGCTGGCCTTACAGACGGTATTTTCAGTCGCTGGCAATCGTGACACGTCCGTACATAGTGGCGCACTGCCGCCGCAAGTTTGGGCCAGTAAAAACTCTTTTGAATGCGAGCCAAAGTTGGAGCATAGCCGAGGTGACCGGCGGTGGGCTCATCATGACATGCCTGCAAGACTTCGTCGCGGAGAGTCTCTGGCACGACGAGGAGATAATCCCTTCCCGTTGGAGAAAAGTTGATCTTGTACAGCACGTCCTTTAGGAGACAAAACGAGGAGTGCGTTCTGGCGAAGGGACCGGGTACTTCCGTAGTACGCGCTTTCAGGAAGTCGATGAGTGGTGCGAGTCCCGGGTCCTCACGTTGGTGCTGCGAAACAGTGACAGCGTCGACAGTTGCGATAAGAGAAAAGTCGGGCTCTTCGTCTTCGTTCGCTGACTGGATAGGCGAACGGGACAAGCAGTCGGCGTCGTTGTGCTGGCGCCCGGACTTATACGCGATCGTCATGTCGAACTCCTGTAGACGTAAACTCCAACGGGCAAGGCGTCCAGAGGGATCGCGCAAGTTAGTTAACCAGCAAAGAGAATGATGTTCGCTCACGACCTGGAAGCGGCGGCCATAAAGATACGGGCGAAATTTCATCACTGCCCAGACAACAGCCATGCATTCTTTCTCGGTGGTGGAATAATAGGATTCAGCACGGGACAAAGTCCGGCTAGCGTACGCGATGACTCGCTCAGCGCCGTCCTGCCACTGTACGAGCACAGCGCCGAGGCCTACATTGCTTGCATCCGTGTGAACTAGGGTCTCGGCATGGGCATCGAAGTGGGCAAGCACAGGCGTTGTTTACAAGCGGTGCCGTGATTCATCGAATGCCTTTTGCTGTTCATCTGTCCAGGCGAAGGTGGCATCATCTCGGGTGAGACGCGTCAACGGGGCAGCAATTCGTGAAAAGTTTGCAATGAATCGGCGGTAATAGGCGCAGAATCCAAAAAAACGCCGGACTGTCTTCTTGTCGGAGGGAGTAGGGAAGTTGGCGACGGCTGCAGTTTTGGCGGGATCGGGCTGAACACCTCTACGGGTGACGACGTGGCCCAGGAACAGGAGCTCTTCATAACCGAAGTGGCACTTTTCAGGTTTTAACGTGAGGCCGGCAGATCGTATAGCCCGTAGCACGGAGGAAAGGCGTCGGAGGTGTTCCTCGAACGTTGGGCAAAACACAATAACGATGTGCAGATACACTAAACAAGTTTGCCATTTAAGGCCGGAAAGACTGCGTCCATCATCCTCTGGAATGTCGCTGGAGCGGAGCACAATCCAAACGGTAGGACCTTGAACTCGTAAAGTCCATCCGGCGTGACAAACGCTGTCTTCTCACGATCCCGTTCGTCGACTTCGATCTGCCAATAACCGCTTTTGAGATCGAGCGGGAAGAAATAGCGCGCATGGCGCAGCCGGTCCAAGGAGTCATCAATGCGTGGTAGCGGGTAGACGTCTTTTTTGTGACCTGGTTAAGTTTGCGGTAGTCAACACAGAATCTCAGATTGCCGTCTTTCTTCTTAAGCAAGACAACAGGTGAAGCCCAGGGACTCCTCGATGGCTGTATGACTGTAAGGAGATAGCGCCACCCAGCGGCGTTCGTGAGGAGAAGAAGACAAAGCACGAGGAGCGCGTGCGGAGGGGTACGCCGGGACAGGTCGAAGAGGATTACGTGGCAGAGAAGAGAAGAGCGCGGTGGGCGACGGACGTGGACGAGTTCTGCTGGCTCCCCGAGTTCCGGGCTTGGGCCTTAGCCGCAGACGTCCGGGCCACCAGACCTGGACATCCATCGTCGAGAGCCTCAACCACCAGGCCCAGGCGCCACTCTTCTCCGTCCATCCATCAGCTGCTCCACACAGGCCGCCTCTGGTGCCTACGTGGCTTTTCCGGGATACCAGACCTGGGAACTGTGCTGGGAGCCACGGACGCTGACGCTGCGGTAGCGTTGCATCGACATTGGAACACCCAGAGACTCCCTGACTGCCCGACACCCAGCCAGTCCTCCCCGCACATTGCTCGAACGAGAGACAAGTAGTGTGACTTTCCTCTTTGACTTTCTTTTTCCTGTATTTTTCGTAAGCATTTTGTTCTGTTCCCCCGTGTGTTGTTGCGTTTCTCTCTTGTTCCTTTCCTTTTTTCTCGCTCATACTGAAATTGGTTTCCTTTCCGATAAAAGCCGCCTCGTTTATTGTTTGTACTTTTGTGTTTGTTTAAAATAAGACCTGCAATCTCACAGATCCTCACAAATTTGGCGTCCACTACGACAGGACGAGGTCGGTTTTTATTTCTTTGCCTGTTGTGCTAATTTAGGAACAGTATGAGCGCGTCAGAGTTGGTTGCCTTAGGCGAGCGCATGGGCTTGTGCGGCGCGGAGTTACGAGCGTGGGTGGAGGACGAGCTTCGTAAGGCACGGGAAGAGAGAGCCGCTGAGCGTGAAGCTGCGAAGCAGAAATTGGAGTTAGAGGCACGGAATTTGGAGACGGGGCGTGAAGCTGCGAAGCAGAAATTGGGTTTAGAGGCACGGAATTTAGAGACGGAGCGAGAGGCTGCGAAGGAACGCTTAGAGTTAGAGGCGCGGAACTTGCAGCTACAAATAAGGCTCATGGAGGGTGGCGCAAATCCTCCGAGTGACCGTGGAGAGCGTAGCGTCTCATCGACCAGCTCCATTAACCCGCACAGCCTCATACCACAGTTCAATGAAGCGCGGGATGACCTCGATGCCTACTTAAAGAGGTTTGAGCATGTGGCCACGGGGCAGGGTTGGCCAAAAGAAATGTGGGCAACGGCGTTGAGCTTGTGCCTTGGTGGCGAGGCACTTAGGGTCTTCGGTCGGCTCTCGCCTGAGGATTCCGTGGATTATGACAAAGCGAAGCTTGCCTTGCTTCAGAGGTTTAGGTTCACCGCGGAAGGGTACCGAGAGAAGTTTCGCCAGAGCAAGCCCCAGGATGGAGAAACGGCCTCGCAATATGCTGCCAGGTTGTTTAGCTTCTTTGACCGTTGGGTCGAGATGCGGGGAGAAGGCCGCACTTTTGAGGTGGTTCGCGAGATGGTCGTGAGCGAGCAATTTCTGAACAACTGTCATTCTCGTTTAGCCCTTTTCTTACGTGAGCGGGCCAAGCTGGCGGAGGCTGCTGATCATTTTCTCGAAGCACAACGGCAAAATAACTTGTTGGTCTTTAAAGAAAAGAGGGAGCACACGATAGGTAAAGCCAAAGACGAGATTTCAGGTCCACAGTCTCGCCTTCGGTGTTTTCTTTGCGACAAGACTGGGCACAAGGCGTCGGATTGTCGGACGAAGCCGAAGCAATTGTATTGCACCTGGTGTCGCAAGGTAGGACATGATGCCCAGTCATGCAGAGCTGAGACCAGAAGACCGTCAGGCGTCCGCATGTTGCATGACACCTCGGTATTCACGTCCCGATAACCCTGCGGAGGTAATGCGCATAGAGGGCCAGTTGGGGGAGATGGTCTGCCCTTCCACCCCTGTGGAAACTGCTATGCCCGTGGGGCACGGCGAGGTGTTCGGCCAGCCTGGCTCGGTATTACGGGATACAGGCAGTAACAGCATTGTTGTGCGCGAGTCCCTTGTACCGGCAGCGGCACTTACCGGGAAAAAGGCTACGTTGTTTTTGGCCAATGGGACAAGTGTAGAAGTTCCGGAAGCGGAGCTGGTGATTTCTTCACCATACTTCTCGGGTAGGGCCATCGCGCGGTGCTTGTCTGCACCCCTGTACGACATCATAATCGGCAATGTCCCTGGCGCTAAAGCTCCATTCTCGGTCGACCCGCCAGTTCTAACTGATCAGGCAGCTTTCCCTGCCATGACGGGTTCGGCCGATGTTCCTTCCCTTACGGTGACAGCGAAGGTTTCAGAGCGTAGCGAAAGACCCACCGGTAACACACTCCACTTGTCACGGCCGGAGTTTCGCCTCAAGCAGGAAGAAGACCCTACCTTAGAGGTGTGTCGCAAGAAGTTGGGGCAAACATTTCCTGGCAAGGGACCGACCGCCCATACTTTTCATACAGATGACGGTGTTCTTTTTCGAACATACCAAGTGTGTCCCGGCCGAGTCGTTGAGCAAGCGGTGGTACCGAAGTGCCTACGCACGCAAGTCCTCATGTTGGCGCATGAGAGTGCATTCTCGGGTCATCAAGGGATACGAAAAACGATAGCCAGAGTTCTTAGTGAATTTTATTGGCCCGGTGTACAGGCTGACATTAAGAGATATGTCAGGTCATGTGATATGTGCCAACGGACTGTGCCGAAGGGAAGGGTGAGCAATGTTCCACTAGGCCGGATGCCTCTCATTTCTACACCGTTTGAGCGAGTGGCAGTCGACATCATCGGGCCGTTATCCCCAACCTCTCTTGTTCCTTTCCTTTTTTCTCGCTCATACTGAAATTGGTTTCCTTTCCGTTAAAAGCCGCCTCGTTTATTGTTTGTACTGTTGTGTTTGTTTAAAATAAGACCTGCAATCTCGCAGATCCTCACAATGACACCATCATTCAGCATTTCGTCTACCTGCTGAGCGATGACTTCGCGTTCCCGTGGTGACACTCGGTATGGGTTCTGTCGGACTGGTCGGATACGTTCGTCGGTTATTATGTGGTGCTTGGTGAGGGGCGTCTGCTTGACCGCGGAGGCAGACGAGAAACAGTCTTGAAACATGACAGAGCAGCACGACGAGTCGATCCCTCTCGGTTGGTGGTAGAGCGGTGTTCACATCGAGGGCGAATTGGATCGGATGTCCGCTCTGGAGTGCAACGCAGTCAGAAGTTTCGGCGATATCTTCCAAGTAGGCGACCGTGGTCCCTTTAGCGACGCGTTGTCGTTCATTGCCGAAGTTTGTAAGAAGTACATCCGCGAGGCCATTGGTCAGATGGGCGATACCGCGGGCAACACAGACGCTGTGATAGAGCAGCAGCTCAGTGTTCTGTTCGGCCACCCCTGCAGCACTAGACTGGTCATCGCACCTAACGGTAACGAGGGTAGATGAGCGCTGCGGCATGGTTACATCCGCGTCAAGGATGCGCAAAGGTGCGTGGCGTCGTTCGGCGTCTGAGGAAATCGAAGCAGGCGGTGAAAACGTGACCAAACGGCGAGGAACGTTAATGACGGCACCATGCTGTCGTAAAAAGTCAAGGCCGAGTATGAGGTCCTTGCAACAGTTAGGCAGGATAACGAAAACGGCAACAAACACGGAGTCGGCAATGGTGACTCGTGCAGTGCAACGCCCTAAAGGTGTCATAAGGAGGCCACCAGCAGTACGAATTTCGGGTCCAGGCCATTCAGTCCTAACTTTTGCAAGCCGATCCGCGAAATTCTCAATGATTATTGAGAAGTCTGCTCCTGTATCTACTAAAGCAGTGACTGGGTGCCCGTCAACAAGCACGGGAAGGTCGGAGCTAGCTGTGTCGTCGGTATGAGGGAAGCTCGGAGTCACGGCATCACGCTGCGGCGGCATCGCTGTCACGGAATCACGCTGCGTCGTCACGGGGGGTCTTCGGGACGTCGGTTTCGTTTGTCAGCAACCTGCCCCCCTGAGGTCGCCGCCTTCAGTTTCCCCGGCATGGGCTTGGCGACCGCCCCCTCAGCGTATCGCTGAAAGTACGACGGCTAGGTGACGAGTAGCGGACGGGAGAAGGTGATCGTAGGCGGCCGTTCGGTGAAGTCTGCCGGGCAGCAAGATATTCCTCGATTTCCCGAGGTCGCTCACCGAACCGTGGGCCCGGGGCGTGGCGTGAAAATCCCTGAAGCCCGAGTTCGCGGTAGGGGCAGCACCGATACAGGTGGCCGGCTTCCCCGCAGTGGAAGGAGAGCGGCCGTTGACGAGGAGTGCGCCAGATGTCTGCCTTCCGGACCGGTGGTTGAATGGCGAGTCCCGGCTGCGGTGGCCACTGGTAGGAGGGTGGCGGCAGAACGGACGGCGGCTGCAAGTCGAACGGTAGAGGCTGCGCAGGAGGCACCGCGGGCTGACGGACAGCTGCTGCATAACTGAGAGGGCGTGGCTCTGGCAGCAACTGAGGCAGTGCAAACGCTTGCCGGATCTCCTCGCGCACGACTTCAGTGAGGGAAGCGGCTGTGGGATCAGGCGAGATGATGTGGAGTTTCCTGAGCTCCTCGCTAACTACGTCTCGGATCAACTCTCGCAAAGAGGAATGTTCACTGGCGCTGCACGAAGCGGCCACTGAGCTGAAGGACTGAACGCACGCAGACTCGTTACGTCGGGAACGTTGCTGCAGGGCTCGCTCAATGAGGGTAGCTTCACTGATGAAGTCGGCAACGGTCTGGGGGGGATTCCGCACCAAACCAGCGAAAAGGTGTTCTTTTACCCCTGCATCAGGTGCCGCCACTTCGCGGCCTCCGTCATGTCGGGATCAGCCCGCCGACAAAGACGGTTCACATCTTCGGCAAACATGGCGACGCTCTCGTTGGGCATTTGGATACGGGCTTCCAGGAGGCGGCGCGCTCGGTCGCGGCGGTCGGGGCTGGCAAACGTATCGCGCAGCTGCGTGCGGAAGGCATCCCAGCTTTGAAGACCGGTCTCCCGGTTCTCGTACCAGGTTTTGGCCCCGTCTTCCAGCGCGAAGTATACGTTGCGCAGCTTCATGGCAGAACTCCACTGATTAAAGTTGACCACGCGTTCAAACTGCTCAAGCCATTCATCGACGTCTTCAGCAGGAGTGCCATGGAAACTGGTCGGCACACATGGCTGCTGGAGGGTTAGATGAGGGGAACTCGCCTGCGGCATGGGATGAAGCTCAACGGGGCGGCGGTCGGGAAGGAGACCGAACTCTGGGGAGAGGACGTGAATGCGGCAGCTGCTGCGATGTACGGGCGTAGACACCAGCGGGAGTCGGTCGGGACTCGATGAACCACTGCGAGAAGAGGTCCGGGACATGGGATCTTGAATGCACCTCCACCAGTGTTACGTAGCCGTTGGGGCTCGTACCCAAAAGGCTTTAATGAGGGGTTAACCTGGACGGCACCGGAGAACAAGCCAAGAGCACCCAGAGGAGGCCGTGACCGTTCTTCTTCCTTCACTCGCCGTTGCACGCGACTTGCGAAGAGCAGCCGCCCAGCGGCTGCTTGTGGAAACGTGGCAATATATTGTGTTTATCACTTATTCTGACTTATTTGTGTTTTGGCAATTTGCTGTTCTCAGCTGTTATTTGTATTTTCAGTGTTATTATGCATTACCCACTCCCCTCTGTAATACTTTGCCCTGAGGGCAAAATAAATAAATAAATAGGTTTATTGGAGTTTAACGTCCCGAAAAAATAAATAAACCACTCACTCAAACTCACACACGCGATCGCTGGCACTCAAAACCACACACTCACACTTATTACCATTCACACTCATGATCACTCTCACTCACAACCACTCTCTCACACTCGCACTCATGTCACTCACAACCACTCACTCGCACTTGCCCTCATGTCACTCACACTCTCAACCACTCACTCAAACTCACACACATGATCGCTCGCACTCACAACCACTCACTCACACTTATTACCATTCACACTCATGATCACTCGCACTCACAACCACTCACTCACACTAGCACTCATGTCACTCCCAACCACTCACTCAAACTCACATTATCGCTCGCACTCACAACCACTCACTCACATTTGCACTCATGTCACTCACACTCTCAACCACTCACTCAAACTCACACACATGATCGCTCGCACTCACAACCACTCACTCACACTCATGATCACTCGCACTCACAACCACTCACTCACACTTGCACTCATGTCACTCACACTCTCAACCACTCACTCAAACTAACACACATGATCGCTCGCCCTCACAACCACTCACTCAAACTCATGATCACTCGCACTCACAACCACTCACTCGCACTTGCACTCATGTCACTCACACTCTCAACCACTCACTCAAACTCTTACACATGATCACTCGAACTCACAACCACTCACTCACACTTATGACCACTCACACTCACCATCACTTGCACTCAAACCAATCACTCACACCCGCACTCATGCCGCTCACACTTTGAACCACTCAGTCAAACTCACACACATGATCGATCGATCGCACACACAACCACTCACTCACATTTATGACCACTCACACTCATGATCACGCGCACTCACAACCACTCACTCACACTTATTACCACTCACACTCACAACCACTCACTTGCGCTCACAACCACTCACTCTCAATCACGTCCACTCACACTCACAATCATTCACTTACGCTCATGTCCCCTCACTACATTAACGTTCACTCACCCCTAGAATAGCCTGGGTCGCACAGATGTGACGGTGTGCCACCCGGCGCTCATTCGGTCTCTGGCCAATTTTCAGTTTCTATGCTCAATGGAATCGGTTACTTATTAAGTCTCTTGCCGGAAAGAATATTCCGCACGTGTGTTTTCGTGCTTGCTGCTGTGGCGATAAGTGTCTGTTTAGTGTCAGCACCTAAGATGCTTACACACGATTTTGAAAAGTGTCAAGTAACAATAATAAGCTTTTCCTTGACAATGAGGTGTCCGTGAGTATGCATGAATACCTTAGACCTAAGTGGCGACTATGAATCCTTTTCGCGGCGTGCGTAATTGAGAGTGCTTTTGAAACCTAGAGCGAGTTCCTAACGCAAAGAAAAATGGCTGGAATGGGCCCCAAATATAGATTTGCCTTGCGGGAAAAGGATCCCAAGGCGAGTGAACGTTATCAATCACTTTACAACAGCCTCGTGGGTTTACTTTGGGACACATATTTAAGAGTAAGACTGGCTTCGTCTAGCCCTGCATAATTCCTGTCTGAAGGAAACTTGAGAAACCTGCGCGGTGTCATCGCTTCAGGAGTGTGCGTGCGGAGACCTGCATAGGCATGGGAGTGCGCTAACACGCACCTAGATATTCTCCTGTAGTCCGTTGCGTTGTTGGTAGAGGAAACGTTGATCGCGGAAGAATACGTATGCAGCTAACTTGTGAGCCATTTTGCAGTGCATGCCCTTCTGAAGCGAACGTTGCTGAGAAAAAAACATATTTCGTAGTTTTTAAAGGAAATCCATTCGGCTCAAAGGATTCCACATGCTGTCCAGATATCAGTGGGGCAGAATTGCTGAAATCGGAGCACGCAAACAGAAGTGATTGCATATAAATATTTAAAACGTCAAAATAAAATATAACCTCATTCACACACCTAGTTCACTCACCAGTACCGAGTATTGGGCCCCACAAGTAAGAAACATGCCTTGCAGACATGCAGTGAAGGATTGTACGCATTCGTTGAGTTGGTAGGGCAGCCTTCGCTACGCATACATGATGCAGACGGGAGCGTTTTCACGACCTTAAAAAAAATGTTTTTTTTGTAGCCTGGGAAGAGCATGGGGGAGCTTAATCTTCAGCTTTTTCCTGTTCTATGAGCAGTTCAGTGTACAAATGTCGGAACCCTTCGATCTAATTATGAAAAGTTCTTCTGTGCCCTCCTACCCCAACCCCTTTCTACCCCCGCCCCCACCCTCCTCTAGTCTTTTCGTCACATTTTCGGCTATGGTGTCCGTCAGATGGTTTTTCTTCACTGCCTTCTGGGTATCCGCATTTTGAACAGCCGCCCTCAATTGCAGGAGACTTTTAGGCGAAATAAAAAATTTCGCCAAAAGCTTGATCCTTATTAGCTTTCAGTCGCTCGTACTGCTTTTCTTTTCTAGTTTTTCTCGACTGAAAATATGACAGTACTGACAGACATTATATTTTAGATACCTTTCCCAAGTACAGAAGAATCAAGTTCGAACAGTATGTCCAACCACTCGAAAAGGGTGCGGCCAATTTGTTGGCCACCTTGTAACCACTGCCACGCCGCAACATTTCGTGGCCATCGGCACGAAACAAGCCTTTCTGGAGCAGATTATAAAACCAAATATTATCACTTCGGCTATTTCCTCAGCGTCAAAGCATCACCATGCCTGATGATATGCTCACCACAATAAATGAGAACCACATGCTTGATTTGCGAGGGAGGGCTCCTTACAGTACATGATGGATACGAGAACGTCTGGTATTACCTAAAAGCGCGCGTGGTTTTCGCGTCGTTTCCTGGCTTCCGCCGCGCTTGTGCAGTTCAAGAGCCAGGCCCAGTAGGTGAGGTTCTTGACGTCGGCAATGGAAGGCTCTGTTGCTTCTGGATCCGGTCCAATAAAAAAATTATGACAGGAGCAGAGCACTATAATGCACACACCCACGCACAGAAAAGCCTACGCGTCCACTGTAGTGATCAAGATGAAACCTTACGCTAATTATTGCTGAGAAGCGGGCAGTCAAGGCATCAGCAGAAAGTATTGGAACTCTGCGTAGATTAGCGCGACCCGTGTAGGAGGCGTGATAAGAGACATATACCTTTCTAGCAGTGGCAGTGCGAAATTCCATCAAAGGATCTGACACAACCCGTAGCGGCTCATTGCACCAGCGAAGACCTTAGACCCATGCAAACAGTGAGCTAGTAAGGCACATATCAACGAAAGATTGCTATTGCCACGCCAGCGGAATCCAGTGCTTTAGGCGTCCAAAGACACCGGCATGATGTCATATGCTGTCTCGAATGCACTCGGGAGTGAATATTTGAATGGCTCAGCTATCAACAACGAAAATAGCTAAGCGGATACCATCGTCGAGAAACAAAACTGGCAAACTTCGCTGTCGCGCTCACCCACAAATCCCATCCATTCCCACTAACGTCCACTCACAACCACTCACAGCCACTCACATCCACTCTTTGGTACGTTAAGCCCCATAAACCATAAACCATCACATCTGCTCATCGTTCCTGTCCACTTAAACTCATCTCTACTGACACTCATCTCTCCTCACACTCACATCTACTGACTCACATTCATGACCACTGACGCTCACATCCACTTACTCGCACTCACACTGGCGACCACTCACACTCATCTCCACTCACACTCACATCCACTCACTCGAACTCACACTCACGTCCACTCACCCACACGACCACTCACTCACCCTTTCTTTCTTTCTTTCTTTCTTTCTTTCTTACTTTCTTTCTTTCTTTCTATCTTTCTTTCTTCCTTTCTTCTTTTCTTTCTTTCTTTCTTCCTTTCCTTCTTTCTTTCTTTCTTTCTTTCTCTCTTTCTTTCTTTCTTTTTATTTGTTGCTTAGACGTTTGCCTAAGAAGGGGCTGAGGCTAAAGGCACAATGTTGCCTGACAGGGCCTCAGCCCCCTACTACATGACAAGCAAACATACAATTTACAAATTATAAACGTCCAGCGGGCCGGTACAAAATAGTATCGTTGATAACGAAGAAAAAAAACAAAATCAAAGAAAAGTGGGCACAAAAGTAAGCGTTATACAGTGTAAAATACATACGGAAGAAAATACATACAGAGGAAAATACATACACACTCATCAAAAAAAGACAGAAGCGCTTGACAAAAATTTCCATCATAAATGTACGATGAGGACATCAATAAGAAACAAAGACCAAGACATACATGAAACACTACATCAAATAACAAAGTTCTACTTAAGGCTTATTTTAGCATACTGAAAAACAAGGCATTATGGACATATAAGCACAAACAAGAGTACAGAGATGCGAACACAGAATCAGTAACTGTGAAGAAAAAAAATGGACTACAACATGCTTGCATGTGAAATTTTAGCGATTGCTATAGGTGACATCGCTACAGAGAAGAGCTCCCTTACATTCATTTTTAAAAGTGGAGAAGGGTTTACTGTAAATAATATTTATATCTCTTCTAGTGAGAATTCTGATAACTTGAAGAGACAGTCTTTGACGACCATAATTTGTCGTTATCCTCGGCACCTCTATTTTCGGGTCTCTGATAGCGTGCAAGTTTACTCTGTCTGTGGATGCGACATACAAACGATTTTTATGGATCCATTGTAGCAACTTAAAGTAGTATACCTTATCTGCCCTCAGCATATTGTACTTTAAAAAAAGTGGATGCGTTCTTAGTTCCCTTTTCTCGCCATGATAATTTTCGCATATGCGTAACACTTTCTTCTGTAAAGTAATTAATTTTTTTGTAATTAGAATCAGTTGTCGTACCCCAGACTAAAATACCATAACTTCTTCTAGAATAGAATAGAGAATAATATAGTGTCTGCTTCATCCAAGATGGAATCAAGTGCTGGATTTTGTAAAGACAACCAATGACCCGCGATAAATCGGACTTAAGGCAACTAACATGGGCGTTCCAGGACAGATCACTGCTAAACAATACACCCAAGAATTTTTGCTTAGTGACCTCCTCCAACAGGCTACCTTCATATCTGATGCTAATAGGGTTCTGGTCCCTAACGCTTGTGGGTATAAAAATTACGTATTTATATTTTGTTGTATTTAGATTAATGCGATTGGCTTGTAGCCACCTGGAAAGTTTGAATAAGTAATCATTGACAGATTTTTCAAGGCATGTTTTTGTTGTTCCTGTAAAAAATATATTCGTGTCGTCAGCATGCATGATTAACTGGGGGGATCCTGGTATCATAGTTATATCATTCACATATATAAGAAAGAGTAAAGACCCCAAAATTGATCCTTGAGGGACGCCGTGTTGTATCTTCATTTTACTCGAAGTGCGATCGTTTATGACTACATACTGTGATCTGTCTTTCAGGTACGTTTGCAACAGTCTCAGTGCAACGCCCCGAATCCCGCATATCTCTAGCTTTTTTATCAATATGTCATGTTGCACAGTATCGAACGCTTTCCGAAGGTCTATAAATAGACCAAGGGTTAAGAGTTTCTTCTCTATGTTTTCAATAATTTTGTCTTTTATATTGTTGCGGAAAAGAATATATTTACAGATATTTACAAATAGACAAGAACAGCTGCGAGCGGCACCGAGAACACAGTCCTAACTTCGTTGTCGTCTTCTACTCTTCGCACTCGTGCCATCGCTCTTTGTCGTCGTCGTCTACCCGCATCAGGACCCCCGGCTGCTGAAACGCCGTCTCGGCGTTAGGGCGGCGACGTATGAGCGTCGTGGTAAGGTTTAAGGCGACAGACGTGGACGATGTCGGTGGTGGCGCCAGATGACGAGGGCGAGGTTTCAAGGGGAGCAATTTCATAGTTCACGTCGGTAACACGGCGCACGACACGGTAAGGGCCACGGTAGTGCGAAAGGAGCTTCTCGGAGAGACCGACGCTGCGAGAGGGCGTCCAGAGAAGGACGAGTGATCCTGGGGTATATTCGACGGCCTGGTGACGGCGGTCGTAGGCTGACTTCTGGGAAACTTGAGAGGCTTGGAGCCTACTACGTGCTATTTGGCGCGCCAGCGTGGCCTGGGAGATGGCGTCCCGAGCGTAAGCAGTGGTGGGGGCTGAAGAAGGCGGCATGAGTGTGTCCAAAGGCAAGGTGGGATGCCTACCAAACAAAAGGTAGAAAGGAGAATAGCCTGTTCTGTCATGAATGTAAGAGTTATATGCAAATGTCACATAAGGCAAGGCTGCGTCCCAATCTCGGTGGTCTGGCGATACGTACATGGCTAACATGTCGGTGAGCGTGCGGTTGAACCTTTCCGTAGGCCCATTGGTTTGTGGGTGGTAAGCTGTCGCGAGCTGGTGCTGCGTGTCACACGAACGAAGAATGTCGTGAACTACTCTGGATAGAAAATAACGACCGCGGTCGGTGAGCAGTTGACGAGGGGCGCCGTGGTGAAGGATGACGTCTTGCAGAAGAAAATCGGCAACATCGGTAGCGCAGCTGGACGGCAAAGCACGCGTGATGGCGTACCGAGTCGTATAATCAGTTGCGACAGCGATCCACTTGTTGCCGGAGAGGGACGTCGGAAAAGGGCCAAGAAGGTCGAGGCCAACACGGTGAAAAGGTTCAGGAGGTATGTCGATGGGTTGCAGAAGACCGGCAGGCAGAGTGGAGGGCCTTTTCCGACGTTGACACAGGTCGCAAGCGGCCACGTAACGCTTGACGGAACGATAGAGACCAGGCCAAAAGAAGCGATGCCGCACCCGAGCGTACGTGCGGGACACGCCAAGGTGACCGGCTGTCGGAAGATCGTGCAGTTCTGCAAGGACAGAAGAGCGTAGACGTTGGGGTATCACGAGCAGGAGCGGAGGGCCATCGGAGCGTAGGTTTCGGCGATACAAAATGCCGTTCTGGAGCACATAAAGGTTCAGAGACGGAGATCGGTTTGCAGAACGGATGCCATCAAAGATAGGTCGTAAAGATGAGTCGTGACGCTGTTCGTTGGCAATATCAGCAAGATCGGAGATAGCTAAGAGGCAGGGCAGGGTCTCAGCGTCCTCTAGGTCAGGTGGTTCCACAGGGTATCGGGATAAGCAGTCAGCGTCCTGGTGATGGCGCCCTGACTTGTACACGACGGAGTATGAGTATTCTTGGAGGCGCAATGCCCAGCGACCAAGGCGACCGGTGGGATCTTTTAGTGAAGACAACCAACAGAGAGCGTGGTGATCAGTGACAACAGCGAATGAACGGCCGAACAGGTAGGGTCTGAATTTAGCTACTGCCCAGACAAGGGCAAGACACTCGCGCTCAGTAATGGTGTAATTTTGCTCTGCGGCTGAAAGTAGGCGGCTGGCATAAGCGATGACTCGATCTTGACCCTGTTGACGTTGGGCTAGGACGGCGCCGATGCCATATCCGGAGGCGTCGGTGCAAACCTCTGTGGGAGACGACGGGTCAAAATGTGCTAAGATGGGCGGAGTGGTCAGCAAATGGACGAGAGATGAAAATGAGTTCTCTTGAGCAGGGCCCCAGGTAAAGGGGGTGTCGTTCTTCAGAAGATCGGTGAGGGGACGAGCGATGCCGGCGAAATCTTTGATAAAACGGCGAAAATATGAGCACAAGCCGACAAAGCTGAGCACATCTTTCGACGACCTTGGAAGAGGAAAGTCCTTCACAGCTTGAATTTTGATGGGATCTGGGCGTACACCAGAAGCGTCAACGAGGTGTCCGAGAATAGTGAGTTGGCGACGACCGAACTTGCATTTCGATGAGTTGAGCTGAAGTCCGGCGTTACGAAACACTGTCAGAATATTAGAGAGGCGCTCGAGGTGCGTGGCAAAAGTAGGCGAGAAAACCACAACATCGTCTAGGTAACAGAGGCAGGTGGACCATTTAAAGCCACGAAGAAGGGAGTCCATCATTCGTTCGAAGGTAGCCGGGGCGTTACAGAGGCCGAACGGCATGACTTTAAACTGGTATAAGCCATCAGGCGTGACGAAGGCGGTCTTCTCGCGGTCCTTTTCATCAACGGCAATTTGCCAGTACCCCGATCGAAGATCAATTGAAGAGAAATATTTGGCGCCGTGGAGGCAATCTAAGGCATCATTGATCCTTGGGAGTGGATATACGTCTTTTTTTGTGATGCGGTTGAGGTGCCGATAATCAACGCAGAAGCGCCAGCTGCCATCCTTATTTTTCACCAGGACGACTGGTGAAGCCCAAGGACTTGACGAGGGCTCGATGATGTCTTTTGCGAGCATCTTGTCCACCTCTTGATTTATGACGGTGCGTTCGGCGCTGGACACTCGGTACGGACGTCTGCGGAGAGGAGCAGAATCACCGGTGTTTATGTGATGCGTCACCACAGAGGTCCGAGCCAAAACACGGCTATCAAAGTCGAAGATGTCGCGGAAAGATGATAAGAGGCACCTAAGATAGCGAGCTTGCATCGGCGGTAGGTCAGAAGCGATCATGTCGGCGTAGTCGTCCGTTGGGTTCGCTGTTGATGGGGCCGCAGGCAACCGGCATTGCTGAGTGGAAGGTAAGCAGCTGTCCACCACTGATATCACACATTCGGCAGCAGGGCACAGCGTGGTGAGTGAGATGCCTTGCGGGAGCGGTTGGATGGATGAACCGAAGTTCAGGACCGGAAGGCACGCTCGGTTGGCCGACATTGTAAATACAATGTGTGGAAGCGCAATGCTGCGCGTCAGGGCGACGTCAAGTTCCGGAGTGACTACGTAGTGACCATGAGGTACAGGGGGAACAGATGAGAAAGAAATGTAAGTTGCGGCTTGAGGCGGTAGACGGACAAATTCGACAGCACAAAGACAGTGTATAACTGGGGACGGCGACTCAGCAGAAAGAGGAAGGTCAAGCTGAACAACATTAGTGGCGCAGTCAATGAGGGCTGAATGCTCAGACAGGAAGTCGAGGCCAAGAATGACTTCATGAGGGCACTGGTCCAGAACAGAGAACAGAACGGATGTATGGCGGCCGGATATGGTCACACGGGCTGTGCATAGTCCAACAACATGAGCAGTTCCGCCGTCGGCAACGCGGAGAACGGCTTTGGGTGCAGGGGTCAGTACTTTTCGGAGGCGGCGTCGTAGGGCTGAACTCATGACGGATACGTGCGCGCCTGTATCGATCAGGGCTCTCACAGGCACTCCATCGACATGAATAGCGAGCAAATTATGGTGTGCGCGAAGGGCTAATCGAGGATTTTGGGACTGGGGCTGTACTGCAGCATCACCTCCAGACACTGCAGCGTCTAGTTTTCCGCTTGCGAGCGTCCGTAGGGGCCAGGAGAGGAGCGACGGCGTTGGGGCGAACGAGACTGGCGACGCAGGGGGGACGGGGAGCGGCTGGAGCGGGGAATCTGGCCGTCGACTGTAGCACTGTGCTGGGCTGGAGGGGGCGTGTAGTGGCTGGGCTGTTCGTCGTCGCGGTGGGAGCTAAGAGGATTGTATGTGCTGCGACGGGACCAATAATTTCGACAGTGGCGGGAGATGTGGCCAATGCGGTGGCAATGGAAACAAATGGGCTTGTCGTCGGTTGTCCGCCAGTCGTTAGGGTTTCGGCGACGTGGAGTGAAGTACGAAGGTCGTCCAGGAGCAATCGAAGTGATTTCGGGTGGTGGTGAAGACCGTACAGGGCTGACGGGCTGGAAACCAAGGTTGGCAAGCTCTTGGCGGACGACAGCTTGTACCAGAGAGATGGTAGGTAAGCGGGTGTCGCCATCATGTAGATGCTGGGGGGCAGGGGACATAGCTTCGAGCTCGCGTCGGATGATGCGGGTCACATTTTCTGGGGGCGCTGGAGTTGCCCGGTGGCGCAGGTCTTCACATGAAGAAGTCGCAGCCGTGTTGGGGAGGCGTGTGTACGGCTGGCTAATACGCCTGCTTTTGGCTTCCTCGAAGCGTCGACATTCCTTAATAATTCCGTCGACTGTAGTGCAGCTCTTGTATACGAGCAAGTTGAAGGCATCGTCGGCGATTCCCTTCAACACGTGGCCGACTTTGTCAGACTCGGGCATGTTGGCGTCAACTTTGTGACAGAGGGCCAGCACATCTTGAATGTACGACACATAGGACTCCGTAGATGTTTGAGCTCGGGAGGCGAGGTCCTTCTTAGCGGCAAGCGTTCGGCCGAGCAGCCGTCCAAACAATTCGCGGAGTTTCTCTTTGCACACGTCCCAGCTGGTCAGATGGTCTTCGTGTGTCTCATACCAGACCCGGGCGGTGTCTTTTAGATAGAATATTACATTTGCGAGCATGAGGGTCGGATCCCAGCGGTTGTAGGTACTCACTCGCTCGTACATGTTGATCCAGTCGTCGACGTCAGTGTTGTCGGTACCAGAAAATGTCCCAGGGTCACGAGGGGGAGAAAGAACGAGTGATGTCATGGCCGGGGCTGAGGTTTGCTGGGCGGCGTCGTGGGTCACGATGAGTGAAGGCAACTGGCGGCCGCTGCGGAGCTCCGTCGTCGGTAGACGTAGGGGAAATCCGCACCTCCACCAAATATGTTGCGGAAAAGACTATATTTACAGATATTTACAAATAGACAAGAACAGCTGCGAGCGGCACCGAGAACACAGTCCGAACTTCGTTGTCGTCTTCTACTCTTCGCACTCGTGCCATCGCTCTTTGTCGTCGTCGTCTACCCGCATCAATATGTATACGAGCTTGTTCCGTAGACTTATTTGCTTGAAAATCATACTGTGCATCAGCTATTATTTTATGTTTCTGAAAAAATCTGGCAAGTCTATCATTAATGACGCGCTCATATATTTTTGACAATACAGTTAGAACAGAGATTGGCCGGTAGTTGTTCATATTTGCTGCACCGCGCCTTTATACACGGGTACCACTTTAACTATCTTTAGGTCATCCGGAAACTCCCCAGTAAGAAGCATTAGGTTGATTATATAGGACAACACATGACTAATATGATTCGCAACATATGTTTAATTGGCAAAGCCTTTATACTGTCATCTCCAGGCGCTACGTCACTTTTCAATCTTTCGATTATTTTGCAAATTTCAGTTGGACTGCATGGAAAAAGCGAGATAGAACTCATTGGACTGTTTGCATGTGTAGGTAGGACATGCTAGCAAGTCGGCCTGTATATTTCCCTGTGCTAATGAACATAAGATTCACTTCTTCTGCAAGCTGATCATCAGACAGACGTTCGCCATCGACTGTGATATCGGTTACACAATGGCTTGAGCACCTTTTGTTCATTAGATCGTTAACCATCTCCCATAACCTTTTATAGTCATTTGCGAGCACGAAGAATTTGAGCCAGAAAGTACTCGATCTTTGCTTTTTTCAGGCCTGAATTCAACTTGTTTCTGTAGGATTTAAATTCTTCCAGTAACTGCAGATCACGACATTTAATAAAAGCATGAAACTTCTTGTTTTTTTCTCTTATTCGTTTAAACAAGTCCACAGCCAGCCAGGGTTTCCGCATTCTTTTTCGTTTGGTTTTATGCTCGCGCAAGGGAAAACCTGCATCGTAGCTCTGTAGCAGCCTACTCAGGAATAATTTGTAGGCGACTTTAGCACTAGTTTCCTTGTAAACGTCGTCACAGCTTTCTTTCTCGATTAGGCTGCAAAAATGTCGCAGGCTTTGGTCATTAAATATGCGATGCCAGCTACTTCTTTGCTACTTCTATATTTACCAGTCACAGGGGGGCCCAAGCAGAGTACTGGAAGGTGGTCACTGAGGTCGCATATCATGACACCAGCAGAAATATCCTGACAACTCATGTTGGTAACACAGATACCCAGGGACGTTGCGGTATCAATAGTCACCCTTGTAGGTATTGTCACAACATTGGTGCAAGCGTACAGGTGCATAATGTCGCGGAATTCATTTGCATTCGTGCTGTCCGATATTGTATCAATATTCACATCTCCGAGAATAATAAACGACTTTGTAATGGCTCCAACATAAATCAGTGCACTTTCTAAATAGTCACAAAAATCGGACATGATACCAGATGGCGGTCTGTATATGGCTCCAATCTCGGTATCAGACATTTTAACAAAGAGGCTTTCTGTGTTTTGGTCACTCCTGGTCAAGTTATCTAGAACTTCATACCGCATACTTTCCTCAATATACACAGCTACTCCCCCTCCCCTTTTTTCCTCCCTGCATACGCTTTCGCACGTATAACCTGGCAAGTAAGGCGGAATGTCGTCTTTTGTTAACCAGGTTTCAGTTAAAACTATTACTTTAAATTTAATGGTCAGGGACAGTAGGAATACAGCTAGATCATATGCTTTGTTTCTTATGCTGCGCATGTTGAAATGAATACTTGTAAGCTCTCGTTCTCTTGTTTTGTATGCTTTGTTGAAAGCTTCAGGGTCATAATAGCAACACTCGGACATCTCAATTGCAAACGTTCAGTGAGCGTTTGGAACATTCCTATAGGATTCGCTTGGGTTCCTGTTTTCTCCAGATCAGACACATTGGCATTTCTAATGACATCTGCAGTCTCATCCCTGCGCGCATAAATTTTTCCATGGGAGGTCCACACGAACTTCCATCCCACCACTTTCTTGCGGGCAACCGCAGCACCCAAGAGCTTTTTGTTCGAGGCAGTTAAGTGCTCATTTACGTACACAGAACAGATTTCCCCGCCGAAGTCAAGATCTTTAGTTGTTAGCCTCTTTTTGCGGAATTTCTGCAGAACCTTGTCGCGTTTAGTGCGCTCTACAAAAAGACAACAATGTTTTTTTCTGTTTGCTTGAATGTTGGGACGCGGTGGCATACATCAATGTCGGAGTCAACTATTGGTTCATCTAGGAAAGCTCCAATTCTCTTCACAGAGTCGCATGGGTCGCCGGCATCTGGTACCCCTTTGATCTCAAGATTATTTGCTCTCTGATACTTTTCCCACTCTTGTTTCCATTCACTCAGCCGTTTATTTTCTGCTATCAGCTTGTCGTTCCCCTTCGTCAGTACCTGAACTTCTTTTCGCAGCTCTTTTAACTCATTCTTGATTTCATTTACGCTATCACACGTGTCATTGCAGTTTTTCACGCTGTCTTTTAACGTTCTAAGATCAGCCCGCAGTTCCCGCTTCAGACCTAACGCCTTACTGATATCTTTGACATCTTTGCTCATGGCGAACAGTGTAGTGCGTGACACAGATTAACACCAAATTCAGACCATGTAAGGACACAAAGCAGATGAAGCACTTCGACACTCAATGCTGTGTTCGGCAGCGGCGCACAGACAGTTTTCTGGATTGCATAATAACGAGCAAAAGCCTCACCTGCAATAGCAAAAGTATGCTTAACACGATGTCTGTTGCAGCCGCCGCCGAACTGAAGCTGAGCTGGGCAGTCGCGCTCTTTATGGGGCACGATCCGCTCTCCGATGACGCCCCCTTGCCGGTCACCTCAGTCCCACCGCGCATGCGCTGCAGGGTGTTGATACGAGCTCAGGAGCCGGCGATCTTTCTTCACGGTCTTTCTTTATTCACGGCTTCTTTCTTCACGGGCGATGGAAACAGCAGGCTTGCAGAACTGCAATAGCAAAAGTATGACTGACACCTCCGTGAGTGTGAGTCAGGCGATATGAGTGCACTAATGAGTGAGTGTATCTACCTATGGGCGAGGGTAACCGCGTTTTCGAAATTCTAAAAACTGATACTGGTATTCATTACTGTCGGCTATATGCCCCTCGATGATTAAGGAGCCTCACAGTAATAGTTAAAAAGTTAACTACTCTGTATTGGCCAACCAGCCTGCTAGTTAGCCCAGGTACATTGTGATATACTACACCGCTGACAGTGCTATGTCGAAAAAGCTGTCGTGTAACTAAAGAAGAATATTTTAAAAATTGTATAAAGCTTAGGAGAAACACTCTATACATAGTATATGCGCAAAGCAGCCATATGGAAAAGGCAGCATACAAACCGCGCCTGCCGTTAGACTTGGATTGTCCTCAACCATCTTGCTCAGAATAAGATTTGTTCTGTATCAGCGACGACATTTTCACCTGGCCGAAAACGATGGAAAGAGTTGCGCTTGGAGGGGCCATGAACTTCCGTAAAAATGTACACGCCTGCCATCCAAAACATTCCGTTTTGGCGCCTTATCTCGGCGACAAGATATGCCTTGAAATGTTTACGTCATAGCCATCCTGTGCACGTCGCTAACATTTTCTGCACAGGATTTTGGGCACGAGCGCTATCGCCATAAGGTTCACTCACTTAAAATTTGAAATTTGCTTAATTATCATTACCCGTTGGCAATGTGGTAGCATTAGTTATTTTTGCTGAGTCCATTCAAAGTAACAATATTTGATGTTCGTGGTTCAAATCTTTCGCTGTTCCGTGCGATGTGATGCATGCTCGTGAAAGGGTGCTTCCTCGCACCTTTTGTTTTTTTCACCAGTCCGGTCAAGCGTATGAACCTCAACTCAGTGGGATATGAGGCTCGCTCACACAGAGCTCCCCTTCAGCGACACCTGAGCGACCATGCCTGAAGGGCCATTTACAACAATGGTTTCCAGGACCCCCGGACCTGTGCGAACCACACGTGCAATCACATCATCATCATCATCGTCATAGCCCTGGCTACGCTCACTACGGGACAAAGGCCTCTCCCATGTCTGTCCAATTAACCCTGTTCTTTGCCAGCTGCAGCCACCGTATCACCGCAAACTTCTTAATCTCATCCGCCCACCTAACTTTCTGCCGCCCCTTGCTACGCCTGCCTTCTCTTAGAATCCACACCAGCGGTTATCTGGCCTTCGCTTTACATGCCTTGCCCGAGCCCATTTCTTCTTCCTCTTGATTTTGACCGGGATGTCATTAACCAGCGTTTGTTCCATCACCCACTCGGCGGGCTTCCGGTCGGTTAACGTTACACCTGTCATTTTCTTTCCATAGCTCGCTGCGAAGTCCTTAACATAAGCTGAATCCTCTTCGTTAGCCTCCATGTTTCTACGCCACATATGTGAGTACCAGTAAGATACAGCTGTTGTATGCTTCTTTATTCTGCAGACGGTGCGTCATCTGCACAGACACGGCTGCTCCTTGTTTTTCAGCAAACGCCGCAAACTGAAGACAAGCGGACTAAAAGGCTCAAGCTGTGCGCTCGCCTGACTTCTTGAGGACTGATGGGATAGGCTCCGATCAGTGATCAATCAATTAGTCAACAAGAAATCGCCAGCATATACACTGAGGATCTACACTCAAAGCCTAGCTTCGATGTTCGTATTTTCTTCTGGCCTGTTACGCGCATTGAGCTAGATCTTCAGGGGCTCTCCACGAGGTGTTTATTAGTAAATCGGCCTATGACTTCTGGTGTGTGACGTCATCACACCGAACGGTGCCTTTAACAAAGATAAATGAGGAAGCTCGGGCAAGTTGTTACGACCTTCCAAACAAAGATATTTTGCTCCTGGCGGATTAAACTTGAGTTGCTGGTCAGCGCGTTGTGTATCGTTTTCTTCCTTCGTCCAGTGTCCTGCGCTGGTTTACCTTTATTTCGAAAGTTAAAGGTAAAGACGAAAAGCCTCGCGTTCGCATGAGCATGCGCCGCCCACTGTGCAGGACGTATCCCCCCCACCGGCTCGTACCATTTCGGACGGCAGCCTTCTATCGCGTCTTCCTCCTCTCTTCTTTGGGTCCATCTATGAACATAATCGACCACGCAGTGATTCCGGCAGGCGCCGTTCCAGCAGCTCGCTCTCTGAAACAACGGACGAAGACAGGTAAATAACTTTCACTAGGTTTCATCTCAGCGCGTGGCCGTGAGCTGTAAACGAAGATAGCGGCCCGATATCATTTCCGCGCTTGTATGTGCCACGTTTACTATGGTGAAGAAGAAGAAGAAGAAGAAGAAGAACTGGTTCCCATCGAACGATGTGCACGGCTCGGCACAACCGTCTTCCAGTACTACAAAACAGAACGTCGGTCACCATCGAAGGGAAGGTTTACTCGTTCGACTGTTTCGACATCTGCTACCCGGTGAGTGATGAAACCTCAGGCTACCCCATCGACATGTTCACCTTCGACCCCGTCTCGTACCGGTGGGATAGGATACAGACTCAGTCACTTCCAGAAGATGTGGCTATTTTCATCGGAGGCCGCAGCGTTGTAGCCTACGGCCACTGTGCCTATATGTGGGGCGGACAGCTCATCAGCCCAAAGGTTACCGGCCTCTACCGCTTCGATACCGATGACATGACATGGAGCCGTCCAGAGGTAAGGGGCGAAGTACCGAGACCGGTTCTTTACCACTCGGCGTGCATGCTTGGTCTCCGGATGTACATTTTCGGTGGATTTCACAGCGATTCATCGAACTTTGTACGCTTTCTGGACCTGGAGACCTTAGAGTGGCATCGTGTAGCGACGAGCGGATAGGCCCCCCTCGGGCGCTCCTGCCACACGACGACCGCCATTGGAACCCGCATGTACATTTGGGGTGGCATCCTACAAGGCTCACGACCCGACGACCCTTACGACGATTGCTTATATTATCTGGAAACGAGCACTGCGACGTGGGTGCGCCCACAAGTCCTAGGCATGGCCCCGGAGGGGCGCGAGAGTCACGGTGCATTCGTGTACGAGAGAAAGCTGTATATCTTCGGAGGCTACAACGAAATGATGAACACCTACTTTGCAGATATGCGCAGGTATGACGTTGAAAAGTCGTGCTGGACTAAAGTCACGCCAGTTGGATCAGGCCCGTCTGCCAGGCACTTGTCCGGCGGCTGTGTGCTTGGAGAGAGGGTGTTGGTCTTCGGTGGCTTCGGGCCTCCACATAGCCTTGAGCAGGAAGAGTATCTCGAGGCCACTTCTGAGATAGAAGAAGATCTGACGGACCTGCACATATTGGACTAAGCACCGGCGCTGCAGAACTTGTGTATGCTTGCTGTCATCGATGCAGGTCTGGATATGAGCGAATTACCAGAATTGATTGTAAACAAGATCAACACCACCAAATCAGGAGAATCTTAATCGCCGGGTTAGTGTTCCACATCAACGTAATGGAGCGCCTTGGATAGAGACACATGTGGCGGTGCGTTGGCTAACTTCAGCGTCTGTAAGCGTCGGGAGGTGATGTAGGCATACAGGCGGCTGGAGCTTATCGCGTACTACCCTACGACGTTTCTTTCGGCGTGTAGCAGTGCGCCCTCCATGGGTGGAACAGTGAGCCTTTGCATGCATTGAGAAGACAGGCTTGAAGTCCTGATTTGTCGTTGCCCGGTGGCCATGCCGTGTCAGGAAGCTCTGCATCTGCTGCCCTATGGAAAGAAATCAGCGGCGCTATTAGCGCGTAGTGTTAACAGTGGCAACCCATGACACTGCGCTTCCTTTGTGTGCAGTATGTAAGAATGTGTACATATGTGACATTAGCTCCAAGGTGCTGGTGATGCGAGCGGCAACGCCTTTAATCACGGCGCCCAAGTTTTTGCTGGTTGGCAAAATTTCAGTTAGCTTTTTTCTTTAAAATTTTGAGCACATCATCGTTGGTGTGCTAGCTGCTACTGCATCTTTCTAACCGATTTTCTTCCTGAGTTGCTGTGTTTGGGAATAAATTTATTCTATGTAATATTCCGATGTGTGTTTGCTTTGTAACGAGGTGCTTCTGACGAATACTGTTTTTCACAAGCTGCGAATGTGTTTATCAGATTATTGATCTTATCTTAGCCCCGGAATTGCCATGACAAAGACAGCTTTTACGCTTTCGATGGGAAGAGTAAAAAAATTGGACCTGCCAAAGATCTCATGTTACAAGCTACGAGGGGCGAAACAATCTTCCTAGTTTGCACAAAAAAAAGAAACCCAGCATAAAATTGTTCTCACATAAATAGGCAGCAAGCTTATCAGGACAGCCGAAATTAACGAGATAGTTATTCTATTTTTGATGGACATGGTCGACAAGGTAGGAAAGCCTGTTCAACACCTGCCCGATCAATGTTATATTTATTAGAGTTAAAACAAGAGTCAACTGGGACTGCAGCATTCAAGGAGAGGTGTCAGAAGGTTGAAGCGGACAGCGCCAATGTGGTAGTTCAGCGGACAAGAGGGTAGGTAAAACCTGCGGGAGCACTTAAGCACTCCCTTAAGAGTATGACGGGATAGCGTTAGTGGGTGCCTTCAGGCGTTTGGGATCCCCTGCGTATCACGTAGCAAACATGGTAATTCTCTACTTTACATTCACAGATCGCGGGGATGAGCCACTGCTGTGACAGGCGGCTGTATCAAAGACAGCAACCGGTGGGGCTTGTAAGACTCTGGTTAGGGGTGAGAAAATCTGCTTAGTTTCGGTTTCACCTACTGCAGCGCACTTGGCGACTGCAGGTAAACTGGTCAAATGTTTAGGAATCCCCCAAGGTGGAGTAGATTTGTAATACGGGAGTAATTACTCATTGGCATCCACCCGAGCGCAGCCATACGGCTACAAAGCCGTATGGCTACAAAGGTAAACTGATGTTTAAAATTGAATTTCTGCTTACACACGTACCGCGTTAAGGGACTGCGGCTGCAGCCTAATTGTCTGAGGAACCGTGACACCAAGCTGCTCTTATTCGCGGGCAGTGGTTTGAATCCCTCTCGGGGATTAAGTTTTTTCTCCTGGATACCGCTTTCGTGACGACGATACGACGCTACAGTTGGCGTCCCTGCAGACGCTGTGGATAGAACTCGCGCTGGCGTCTGCATTTGCTCAACAACTGTGCATATGGAAGTCGCATACCGCTGCCCTGATTGCGCCCCCCGAGTGTCCTCTCGCAACAAATATAATTTTACGGCCACCTAGCTGCCACGGCCGCCAGGTCGTCATGATGTCGCATGACGTTGGCTCTAGCTTGATTTGATTTATATTCTCTGCGAACTGTGTAACAACCAGTATTGCTTTTTCTTGTTTCTTTGGCGGTTCTTTCGTTTTATATCAATGTATTATTGCGCCAAAACGGCATATAATTCCATAAAGTGCGGATTGCATTATCTCATGTCGTTAGCCACCATAGTATGCCGCCAATTACTAGGGCCGGGTGCTAATGGCAGAGTCAAGCTGTCAGTCGACAGCTTTTACTATGGCCATCGTTATATGATGTACTGCACGGTGGCAAAATAAACAATGTTATTATAAGACACCTGCTTTATCGCCCAACACCGAGGCCGAATTTCCTGCAGAAAGGGAGTCTCAACGCTAACGCGCTATAGCCTTGGGGAGTATTAATGGCGTGAAACCTTGAAGTTCATGAATGGCCTTATAATAAAGATGGTCTTTTTGGGAAGGTCAACTACCTAACATCCGAATCTGAACTTACTAAGCTTTTCTTAGCAGACATAGAAAGCCTTCGTAATCTAACAAGAGCTCGGGATTGAGCTGTGTGTAATTTAATTTGTGCCATATCTGCACTGTTGGCCTGGATACTTTGAAGGAATAGAACTATACTAGGCAGGCTGCGCATTAGAGCGCATCATGCGGCGCGTGTAGTCAATAACATGAATGGAGAATATAATTTTCCTTGCAGGGAACGCTAGCCCATTCCAACACAGGTAGGCAGCTTTCTTAAACGTGTCATGGTACTGCGTGAAGCCGGCCGCTACTGAAGGTATTCGCGCTTGAGGTAGCTACCTGCCTCAGCCAGCCATGCTGCTCACAAAAATTAAGAAGCGGGAGCTGGCCGGCCAGCCTCACCCTCTACACTTTCCTGTGGTTGCAGCGAAGCGCACCTTTCTTGCCACAGCCGAGGTCGTCGCCACTTGCTCCAGTGCGCGCTGTAAATGAACTCTGATTTGTTCCTAAACATTCCGCCTCATCAAAGCTTCTATTAAATGCACAAATTCGAGAAAAGCAAACGTATATGCAGACGTGTGATTCGAAGCTGCTTTTAGGCACGAAACGCCTTTGCAGCGAAAGCTACACTAGTCTAGCAGAAGCGAATTTCGCGGTGCCCGCCAAAGACCACTACTGCGCACGCGATGTTACCATGGCAATAGCTCACTGCGCATGCACAGAGTCGCGCCGCGCAGCTGGAATATAAGCCGGAAGCGATGCGCTGCGCCCCCTCGGACACGCACCATGGAGGAACCAGAGCGGCCGCGCTACGCTAAGACAAGCGGACTACGATGCGCGAGCTGTGCGCTCGCCTGACTTCTTGAGGACACACACGCGTGACGTCACGCGTGTGTGTTTGGAACGATAATGATTGGAAAGAGGACTTGCAATGTGAATTAAGGGTAGGTGCATCTGATAAATGACTTAAGTTTATGATGTGGTGATAAGTGTGTGTGTGTGGCGGTCGCTTAATGTGAAGCTTGTTAATTTGCAATTAAAGGATTCAACTAGGAACAGGCCAATGAGTGAGATATTAATTAAAGTAAAATTATAAGCGTAAACTGCAATGTGCAAATTTCAAGAACAAGAATACCGAAACTGTTATTTGATGGCTGTGACAAATGTGTGATTGGGAGTAATTCGTAAGGTGAGCGATGAGCCCAAACACTAGACAATCGACGAAGAAGAGACAAACACAATGACAGCTGCTGCATTAGCAAGTGCTTTATTCTTCCTAAAACCACGCATACATATACCATTGGCCACCCTTGGCCACTCTTGTGTGAAGGGAACTGGACGGATCGTTAATTCAGTCTTCTGCTTTTGGAAGCGACAGTTTCACTACGGGATCTTGTGCTTGGATCGCCGGGTGCCTAGTTTTTACCTTCAGCGGAGTTAGAGGTCAAACCATGGAAAAGAAAAAAGAAATTGAATCAATATCTACGACTGGGAGTCGAACCCGCGGGTTCGCGAGCAGATCTCCTTTAAGGGCCGCTCCGCGAGACCACTTGGCTATAGTCGCAGCCAACACGTCGCCTTTTAATTTGCACCACACCCTCACGCTGTGCTTCGGAGAGCGTCGTCTTCATAAACTTCCATCTGCTCCGTCCCGCGGCACTGCCTGCTCACCGTCATCTTTTACGTACCCAAATACGTTCGTTCGCTCCGATTCGAATGGAGTAAACATTGTCTGCAGTTTTTTCATAATGTGATAAGCTTCACATTAAGCTTTGCGTGATAGCGCTAAATGACGTAGAAAAGAGAGAAGAGGACAAGAGAGGAGCACTAGACAGGCGGCACGTCCGTCACCACTCCCACTATCGCACTACAACAGAGCGAATATCCAATGTTAGATAGTCTTGTGTGATCTTGCCTCTTGAATCTTTTTCTTTTGTTCCTGTTTGTGTATATTTCATTTTTCGCGTGAATAAGCCTTCAGTGGAACGATAGCTCCTGTCTTGTCCTATTCTCTCTTGTCTTCATTGTTTAGCGCTACGATGTATCGCTCAATCCAACTAGCCCATCTTTCCGTTATTCAGTGTTAAATTAAGCTTCCCAAGTAATTTTAAAGTAATTAATCATTTTTGTGAGGTATTTAGTGTATTTCCATTATTTTTAGCATCACCAAATGCAAGTGTAGTTCACTTGCATTCGCGCAATTTTAGGATTATAGTTAGTAACGTAATTTAATCACTTTTCACAAGCAATTTGTCCATATGTAGTATAAACAAAGAAAACACCAACATTTACAGACGTACGCGACTTGCACACCGCTGCCATTCGTACCGACACCGACTTCTCACGCGCTTCTCCGCTGCCTAGTTGCTTAGTGCTTGTTGTTCTTGTCAGAAAACTGAAAGAGTAGCGCTCATGTCCCCCGGTTTTCCCATCCTCGTGGACAGCATTCGTTGCTACCTATTTCCAAAGGCGGAGTTTCTGCAGACGGTGCGTCATCTGCAGAGACGCGGCTAGCGATGTTCGCGGTGCTGTATTTTGTTTGCCGCATCCGGTTGCGTTATTGGAATGCCGAATACTTTCTTTTTCTTGGGCCCTCCGCACAACCGCACAGGATGGGGTCAGTCAACCCAGCGGGATACGGGGGCGCCGGATGGCGGGGGATTACGGGAGGGGTCAAACTCCCCTCATGGACGAAGTCGTTAGGTGGCATCCTGTGTGCACGTGTGTACGGCGAGGCTGACCCGCGTCACAGTGCGCGGCTTTGTGCCATGTCTGCTGCGGCGTGCTTTGACATATTTTCACGCTAGCGGCAGGCATGAGGAGCGACGATGAGAAACAGATGGATTGAAGTGGCTTTCCTTGAACTTGGGGGCAACCGGACGTTGAAGTAATCTGCATCATGGGAAAGTGAGAATGTTCGCGAAGCTCGCAGCAGGAAAGCAAAATCGTGATGGTGGAAAGTGTACATACGATATGTGTACGGTGTCGCGATGGGCTACCTTCTTTCCCCAGTCATTCATTGGCTGTATTTTCCTTTCCCCAATAAGTTATTGGGTGGATGTTTGTACAGTACCTGATTGGTTATTCTCCCACCGAGGGCGGGGACATAGGTTTTAAAACCAGCTGCTTCGGCAGGACCGAGGGCTGGTTTCGTAACGTGGAAGTTCGAGCCAGTCAAGTGTAAATATGTTTTCTCCTTGCTTGTATCTTCTTTTGTGCTCTTTGTTATAAAAAGTTAACTTCTCCAGAAGTGTCCTCTTGCAATGTGATTGAGCAATTCGAATCTGCAAGACGTCATGAATCCTACAACAATCATCTTCAACAGCGATTCCCCTCTACGAGATCTTAAGAGAGGATTTCAACTGGCGCAGCCGTAGAGGGGACATTTATAACTCGGCTGCTCCTTGTTTTTCAGCAAACGCCGCAAGCAGAAGACCAGCGGACTACGAGGCTCGAGCTGTGCGCTCGCCTGATTTCTTGAGGAATGATAGGAAAGGATCCGCGCAAGCGATCAACTAATTACTAAACACGAAATCGCGAGCATACACAATCAGCATCTACACTCAAAGCCTAGCTTCGATGTTCGTATTTTCTTCTGGCCTGTTACGCGCGTCGAGCTATATCTTGGGGGACTCTTCACCTGCGGTCGAAAATTTCCGCCCTCCTACAGGCCTTCAGCGCGTACAGTACATGCTCCGCAATACCTGTGGCATGCGAAGCAATCCGACGAGGTGTTTGTTAGTGAATCGGCCTATGACTGCTGGTGTGTGACGTCATCACACCAAACGGTGCCTTTAACAAAGGTAAATGAGGAAGCTTGGGCAAGTTTCTACGACCTTCTAAACAAAGATATTTCGCTTATGGCGGATTAACCTTGAGTTGCTGGTCAGGGCATTGTCTGTCGTTTTGTTCCTTCGTTCAGTATTTTTCGCTGGTTTACCTTTCTTCAGAAAGTTAAAAGGAAAGACGAAAAGTCTCGCGTTCGCGTGCGCATGCGCCGCCCACTGTGCAGCGCGTATCCCCCCCGCCACGTACCATTTCGGACGACAGCCTTCTATCCCGTCTTCCACCTTTCTTCTTTGCGTCCATCTATGAACATAACCGACCACGCAGTGTTCCCGCAGTGTTTCCTCTAGCAGCTAGCTCTCTGAGACAAAGGCCAAAAAAGGTAAATAATGAGCACCAGGTTTGATTTCAGCGCGTGGCCGTTAGCTATAAACAAAGAAAGCGGCCGGATATCCTTTCCGCCCTGGTACGTGCCATATTTACAGTGGCGAAGAAGAAAAAGATCCTTAAAGATGATGAAGAAGAAGAAGAAGAACTGGTTCCCATCCAACGATGTGGACGGCTCGGCTCAACCGTCTTCCACTAGCTGAAAACGAAACGGCGGTCACTATCGAAGGGAAGGTTTACTCGTTCGAGTGTTTCTACTTCTTCTTCAAGGAAAGCGATGAAAACCCAGGCTTCCCCGTCGACGTGTCCACCTTCGACCCCGTCTCGTATCGGTGGGATAAGATACAGACTAAGTCACTTCCAGAAGATGTGCCGATTATCATCGGGGGCCGAAGCGTTGTAGCCTACGGCCACTGCGCCTACTTGTGGGGCGGACAGCTCATCAGCCCAGAGGTTACCGGCCTCTACCGCTTCGATACCGATGACATGACATGGAGCCGTCCAGAGATAAAGGGCGAAGTACCAAGAGCGGATGTTAACCACTCGGCGTGCGTGCTTGGTCACCGGATGTACATTTTCGGTGGATTTTACAGCGATTCATTGAACTTTGTGCGCTTTCTGGACCTGGAGACCTTAGAGTGGCATCGTGCCACGACGAGTGGAGAGGCCCCCCTCGGGCGCTACTGCCACACAGCAACCGCCGTTGGAACCCGCATGTACGTTTGGGGTGGCAACCTAAAACGCTCACGACCCGGCGACCCTTACGACGATTGCTTATATTATCTGGAAACGAGCACTGCGACGTGGGTGCGCCCACAAGTGCAAGGCATGGCCCCGGAGGGGCGCGAGTCTCACTGTGCATTCGTGTACGAGAGAGAGCTTTATATCTTCGGTGGATACAACGAAATGCGGAAGACCTACTTTGCAGATATGCACAAGTATGACGTTGAAACGTCGTGCTGGACTGAAGTGACACCTGTTGGATCAGGTCCGTCTGCCAGGCGCTCGCCCGGCTGTTGTGTGCTTGGAGAGAGGGTGTTGGTCTTCGGTGGCTTCGGACCTCCACATAGCCTTGAGCAGGAAGAGTATCTCGAGAGCTTTCTTCTGATAGAAGAGGAAATGACGGACCTGCACGTGTTGCACTTAGCACCGACGCTGCAGAACCTGTGTATGCTTGCTGCCATCGATGCATGTCTGGATATGAGCGAATTACCAGAATTGCTTGTAAACAAGATCAACGGCACCAAATCAGGAGAATCTTATTCGCCGGGTTAGTGTTCCACATCAACGAGATGGAGCGCCTTGGATAGAGACACATGTGGCGGTGCGTTGGCTAACTTCAGTGCCTGTAAGCGTCGCGAGGTGCTGCAGGCATATAGGCTGCTGGAGCTTATCCCGTACTACCCTACGGCGTTTCTTTTGGCTTGTAGCAGTGCACCCTCCAGGGGTGGAACAACAGTAAGCCTTTGCATACGTTCAGAAGGCAGGCTTGAAGTTCTGTTTTGTCGTTGCCCGGTGGCCACGCCGTGTCAGGACGCTCTGCATGTACTGACGAATGGACAGAAATCAGCGGCGCTGTTAGCGCGTAGTGTTAACAGTGGCAACCCATGACACTGCGCTTCTTGTGTGTGCAGTATGTAAGAATGTGTACATATGTGACATTAGCTCTAAGGTGCTGGTGATACGAGCGGCAAAGCCTTTAATCACGGCTCCCAAGTTTTTCACGTTGGCAGAATTTCGGGGTTCGCCTTTTCTTTAAAATTTTGAGCACATCATCGTTGGTGTGCTTGCTGCTACTGCATCTTTCTAACCACTTTACTTGCTGAGTTACTGAGTTTGGGAATAAATTTCTTTTATCTAATATTCCGATGTGTTTTTGCTTTGTAACGAGGTGCTTCTGACGAATACTGTTTTTCACAAGCTGCGAATGTGATTATGCGATTATTGATCTTATCTTAGGCCTGGAATTGCCATGACTAAGTGAGCTTTTAACGCTTTAGATCAGAAGATTAAAAAAATTGGAAGTGCCAAACATCTCATGTTGTAAGCTACGAGAGGCGAAACAATATTCCTAGTTTGCACAAGAAAAAGAAACCCAGATTTAAATTGTTCTCACATAAATAGGCGTCGTCTTCATAAACTTCCATCTGCTCCGTCCCGCGGCACTGCCTGCTCACCGTCGTCTTTTACGTAGCCCAAATACGTGCGTTCGCTCCGATTCGAATGGAGTAAACATTCTCTGCAGTTTTTTTCATAATGTGATAAGCTTCACATTAAGCTTTGCGTGATAGCGCTAAACGACGTAGAAAAGGGAGAAGAGGACAAGAGAGGAGCACTAGACAGGCGGCACGTCCGTCAGCACTCCCTCTATCGCACTACAACAGAGCGAATATCCAATGTTACATAGTCTTGTGTGATCTTGCCTTTGGATCTTTTTCTTTTGTTCCTGTTTGTGTATATTTCATTTTTCGCGTGAATAAGCCTTCAGTGGAACGATAGCGCCTGTCTTGTCCTATTCTCTCTTATCTTCGTTGTTTAGCGCTGCGATGTATCGTTCAATCCAACTAGCCCATCTTTCCGTTATTCAGTGTTAAATTAAGCTTCACGAGTAATTTTAAAGTAATTAATCATTTTTGTGAAGTATTTAGTGTATTTCCATTATTTTTAGTATCACCAAATGCTAGTGTAGTTCACTTGCATTCGCGCAATTTTAGGATTATAATTAGTAACGTAATTTAATCACCTTTCACAAGCAATTTGTCCATATGTAGTATAAACAAAGAAAACACCAACGTTTACCGACGTACGCGACTATACCTTCGCAGCTTGCACACCGCTGCCATTCGTACCGACACCGACTTCTCACGCGCTTCTCCGCTGCTTAGTTGCATAGTGCTTGTTGTTCTTGACAGAAAACTGAAACAGTAGCGCTCATGTTCCCCGGTTTCCCCATCCTCGTGGACAGTATTCGTTGCTACCTATTTCCAAAGGCGGAGTTTCTGCACACGGTGCGTCATCTGCAGAGACACGGCTAGCGAAGTTCGCGGTGCTGTATTTTGTTTGCCGCATCCGGTCGCGTTATTAGAATGCCCATTACTTTCTTTTTCTTGGGCCCTCCGCACAACCGCACAAGAAGGGGTCAGTCAACCCAGCGGGATACGGGGGCGCCGGATAGCGGGGGATTACGGGAGGGGTCAAACTCCCCTCATGGACGAAGTCGTTAGGTGGCATCCTGTGTGCACGTGTGTACGGCGAGGCTGACCCGCGTCACAGTGCGTGGCTTTGTGCCATGTCTGCAGCGGCGTGCTTTGACATATTTTCACGCTAGCTGCAGGCATGAGGAGCGACGATGAGAAACAGATGGATTGAAGTGGCTTTCCTTGAACTTTGGGGCAACCGGACGTTGAAGTAATCTGCATCATGGGAAAGTGAGAATGTTCGCGAAGATCGCAGCAGGAAAGCAAAATCGTGATATTGGAAAGTGTACATACGATATGTGTACGGTGTCGCGATGGGCTACCTTCTTTCCCCAGTCATTCATTGGTTGTATTTTCCTTTCCCCAATAAGTTATTGGGTGGATGTCTGTACAGTACCTGATTGGTTATTCTCCCACCGAGGGCGGGGACATAGGTTTTAAAACCAGCTGCTTCGGCAGGACCGAGGGCTGGTTTCGTCACGTAGAAGTACGAGCCAGTCAAGTGTAAATATGTTTTCTCCTTGCTTGTATCTTCCTTTGTGCTTTTAATTGTTATAAAAAGTTAACCTCTCCAGAAGTGTCCTCTTGCAATGTGATTGAGGAATTCGAATCTGCAAGACGTGAAGAATCCTACAACAAACATCTTCAACAGCAATTCCCCTCTACGAGATCTCAAGAGAGGATTTCAACTGGCGCAGCCGTAGAGGGGACATTTTTAACTCGCGTAGTCGACAGGATTTGCTACATCTTTCTGCTCGAGGTATCTGACGGAGGGGCGAAAGATCACGTCGGTGGACAAGCTGCAGAGCGGTACGTCCTAAAGGAGGAATGTCAGCACCACAGAGTGACGTTGGAAGCTTCGAAGACTGCTGGTCAATGTCAACGGGACGTAGGAGGCTCAAGTCGGCGAGGAGCTGAAGGAGGCAGGCGACCGACGTGTCGTGGAGGTGCCAAGTCCGTGAGCTGCGGAAGGAACCAGGCGTCCGCGTTGAGGTTCAAGAGAAGAACCAGACGACCAGCGAGTCAAACGAGGCAGGAGGTTCAAATCAGCGAGCTGCTGTGAGAGCCGGGGCTCAACTCATCCGCATCGAGGAGCCCGCTGTCGTCACTCAGGGCGACGAGATCACCGTGGCAGAGGAGAGCAACTAGTGACAAGGTAGGAGACCTTTCTGCTTCCTCCGAATTCACCATGTCGGTGTAGTGTTTACGTACTAGAAATGATAGCACGGAAAACGCAGATGGCTGCCGTACGGTACGATCAGGAGGGTATGATGCGACGTTTGGAGATTGAGAAGTTGAAACTGCTAATTGAGCAAGAAAAAACAAAGCTTGCACAGATGCAGTTGAAAGTAGGACAGGGAACGAAAGCTGATAGCGAGGTGTTATTTGCTGCAGTGCAATGTTTTCATTGCATGAAATTTGGGCATTTAATGATTAACTGTCTGAACTGGGAGCGGGAACAAAATTCCTGTGGTGAGGAGAGACGAGCGGAAAAGAATAGCTCACGTGGAGATGCTGGTGCCTGATAAGCGATGTTTTCAATCGGAGATGATTGTAGATAAGGCCAGTCAATCAGATAAGGCACACGAGAGGACCGCTCTCGAGCTAGAATTGAGCACTGTAAACGGATTAGATGAAAACGAATCTAAGGCTGTAGTGGAGTTTGAGGAATGCGGAGCCGACAGTAGCCGCAGCCTTCGTCATAGCTCAGGAATCGACAGTGTCGCAAGATGCTCCTCTTCTCCTGATTTCAAGGATGAGCCAAGCGAGCTTGAAGGCAGTCAGGAAGACGGGTTAACGCGACAGGACAATCCTCAGAGTAATGGGTCGCATAACCCAGAGGCAGTGAAATGTCCGCAGGTCGGTTTGGTGGAGTCAGTGCGTAGTCGACCCGGAGAAAAGTGCACCCTTAGAGTGCGGGGGAAACCTAAAGAGATGGTTATTGACCCCGAGGTGCACGCGGGAGGCTCGCAGCAAGCAGAAAAGAGCGCACCACTGCCGGAGCAAAAAGAAAGAAAAGATTCTTATCTTGAGTTAGCAGTGCTTACTGGAACTGATGTAAAGAGCGATGGGGTTGTTCCAGAGCCTAAAGAAAGGAACCGCATAGCGTATCAGAGTGTCGATTCTGATCGTGCGACGCGTGCGGGTAGGTCAGAGGACAAACCCCTCAAAATCGCTAGGAAGTCGTCGTCTAAGGGCATGCAGTGGTGGTAAGTCAACAAAAAGACCACGACGCGGAAAAACAGCAGAGTTGTCTTGTCTTAAGACAAATGGTAAAAAAGAAGTCTGGCTGCACATACACTCAACCGCGTGATTCTTCGAGAATGTGTCGGACGATCCCCCGGAAAAGAGGACTTCGACAACCATCACGGCGAGTTTGTGGCGCCAGGCTACAGGCAAGGGCACGGGAAGCTCGTTCGCGTCTGCGGTGTCAGCAGACGGGTCGGAAGCGGGACAGTGCTGCCAGCTCAAAATGTGAAGGGGGGACGGGCAATCGTCTTGCTCACAGTCCATTGTGTAGTACGATTCGGCACTGCACGCCCTTCCGAGGCCTTCACAGTGTATGGATGGAGCACAGAAACGGAGACAGGGGTCGGGCAGTGACTAACGTGAGGGGCGACTGCATTCGTCTCGCTTCCGCAGCCGAAGGGAAGGTCAGACGAACGCGACCCCGAAGGGCACGGCTGAAATGTTAATCCCCGAACACAAAGCAGAGGGCACATTAACTGTCGAACGTGGGCAAGGAACGACTGAAGTGGTGGAACCACACAGTCGGAGCTCAACTCAACTTGCTTCGTGCAGACAGAAACTCGAGGACTCGAGGAATGCGAGGTGTTCGCAGGAAACTTGGAGATTGTGCACATCACGGGTTCCCTAAACAAATGTGCCGATGCACTCTCTCGATTAGAATGCGAGGAAGAGCTGTAATTGCCAGGCATGAGCAATCGTTTTGTTGCTCTTCTAGAGACCGCAGTACAGAGTTACCGATAGAGGTTGTAATACTTGTTTGGAGGTGATACTCTGATTAGTAAACCCTGCGACAGCCATTTCGGGGTGCAGGAGGTTGGGAGCCAACTGGCCAATTTTGGGGCCCAGATCTGACACGGTGGATTCTGGAATGTGCAGATGGGTTTCCAGCCTTGTGTGTGCGGGTTGAAATATCTGCTGTGTGCGCGTAGTGTGCGTGTTGATGGACTGACCGGACAGCCGGCATACGTGTGCGTGCGTGCGTATGTACTTTTGTTGTTGGACACCGTGGCTGAACTTTAATGTCCCACTGACAACAAGTGTCCGTGTGACATTCTTGGTTGGAAGGAGTGAAGTTCGCGGTGCTGTATTTTGTTTGCCGAATCCAGTCGCGTTATTGGAATGCCCATTACTTTCTTTTTCTTGGGCCCTCCGCACAACCGCACAGAAAGGGGTTAGTCAACCCAGCTGGATAAAGGGGCGCCGGATGGCGGGGGATTACGGGAGAGGTCAAACTCCCCTCATGGACGAAGTCGTTAGGTGGCATCCTGTGTGCACGTGTGTACGGCGAGGCTGACCCGCGTCACAGTGCGTGGCTTTGTGCCATGTCTGCAGCGGCGCGCTTTGACATATTGTCACGCTAGCTGCAGGCATGAAGAGCGACGATGAGAAACAGATGGATTGAAGTGGCTTTTATTCAACTTGGGGGCAACCGGACGTTGAAGTAATCTGCATCATGGGAAAGTGAGAATGTTCGCGAAGCTCACAGCAGGAAAGCAAAATCGTGATGGTGGAAAGTGTACATACGATATGTGTACGGTGTCGCGATGGGCTACCTTCTTTCCCCAATCATTCATTGGTTGTATTTTCCTTTGCCCAATAAGTTATTGGGTGGATGTCTGTACAGTACCTGATTGGTTATTCTCCCACCGAGGGCGGGGACATAGGTTTTAAAACCAGCTGCTTCGGCAGGACCGAGGGCTGGTTTCGTCACGTAGAAGTACGAGCCAGTCAAGTGTAAATATGTTTTCTCCTTGCTTGTATGTTCCTTTGTGCTTTTAATTGTTATAAAAAGTTAACCTCTCCAGAAGTGTCCTCTTGCAATGTGACTGAGCAATTCGAATCTGCAAGACGTCAAGAATCCTACAACAATCATCTTCAACAGCAATTCCCCTCTACGAGATCTTAAGAGAGGATTTCAACTGGCGCAGCCGTAGAGGGGACATTTTTAACTCGGCTGCTCCTTGTTTTTCAGCAAACTCCGCAAGCAGAAGACAAGCGGACTACGAGGCTCGAGCTGTGCGCTCGCCTGCCTTCTTGAGGACTGATAGGAAAGGATCCGCGCAGCGATCAACCAATTACTAAACACGAAATCGCCAGCATACACAATCAGCATCTACACTGAAAGCCTAGCTTCGATGTTCGTATTTTCTTCTGGCCTGTTACGCGCGTCGAGCTATATCTTCGGGGACTCTTCACCTGCGGTCGAAAATTTCCGTCCTCCTACAGGCCTTCAGCACGTACAGTACATGGTCCGCAATACCTGTGGCATGCGAAGCAATCCGACGAGGTGTTTGTTAGTGAATCGGCCTATGACCTCTGGTGTGTGACATCATCACACCAAACGGTGCCTTTAACAGAGGTAAATGAGGAAGCTTTGGCAAGTTTCTACGACCTTCTAAACAAAGATATTTCGCTCCTGGCGGATTAAACTTGACTTGCTGGTCAGGGCATTGTCTGTCGTTTTGTTCCTTCGTTCAGTATTCTGCGCTGGTTTACCTTTCTTCAGAGAGTTAAAAGGAAAGACGAAAAGTCTCGCGTTCGCATGCGCATGCGCCGCCCAATGTGTAGCGCGTATCCCCCCGCCACGTACCATTTCGGACGACAGCCTTCTATCCCGTCTTCCACCTTTCTTCTTTGCGTCCATCTATGAACATAACCGACCACGCAGTGACTCCGGCAGGCGGCGCTCCAGCAGCTCGCTCTCTGAAACAAAGCACGAAGAAAAGTAAACAACGCCCACCGGGTTTGATTTCAGCGCGTGGCCGTTAGCTGTAAACAAAGAAAGCGGCCCGGTATTCTTTGCGCGCTGGTATGTGCCACGTTTACTGTGGCGAAGAAGAATGTGGTGTTGGCCGTCTTAGTAAGGAGAGTCGAGTCAGTGCCGCCGTCCCATGACCAAGAACAAGACCAAGACGCTTTATTGGACGGACACAGCCTATATATACATGAGATGACGTCACAAGACAAGCCTCCAAGACAAGACAAGAATCCAAGCCAATGCACAAAACCGAAACAAGCACTGAAACAAGTACGGAAAACACATGAACCACAATACAACATACTCCCTTCCTGGGGCAAAAAGATTCACAGATAGATTAAAAATTTACACACAAACAAGAAAAAACTCTCTCTATACACTCAAATGTACATACAAGCACACCACAAGTCACTTTGCCACAAAATTCTCGAGCCACAAAGGCTTCCGAATAGTCCCCTTTGGCCACTGTGTGCGTTCCGGATGAGGACCTTCAGACCGCAGGCCTGGAGAAAAGTCCCTGGAGTTCCCTGGAGAAAAGTCGGTGTGATCATCTGGTGGCTTGAAAGAGGAGTGGTGAGAGTTCTGGCTGTCACTACTCTGGACACTTGTAGGCACAGACCGCGGTTTAAAAAATTTTGCACTATTATGTGAAGCTTCACTTTCACCACATACTCAAGCATCACCACACACTGAAGGATCATCACACACTGAAGTGAGTGACGCACGTGCTGCGGAGACTTGTAGAGGACGTTCAGAACTCATGGTAGGAGAACTATGAGTGTAGACTTGAGTTGGAGATGTAGTTGGATGACTTCGGGAGCCGTATGTAAGCGGCATTAAAAACAAATAAAGCTCTTCCTGTCGTTGGAAACTGTATTGTTGAGTCCTGGCGAGCTTTGATGCGTTCCGCACCTTTCCATCTTGTAAACGACATGTCGAAGGTCCTTGTTTTGCAATTATTTCTTCTGGTTTGGAGAAGACTCTATCAGTTTTGAAATGGACGATGGGTTTGCGAACTCGCACATGATCTCCAACTTGGAATGGTGGAGGTTTTGCGGCCCGCCTCCTTTCTGTATATTTTTAGTGTATGTTTGTTTCTGTGTCACTCTCTCTCTGAGCTTCTGAATAGCTTCAAATTGATTGCGAATGAACAAAGGCGCTACAGAAGAAAATCCAATGATGTCTAGTTGAATTCTATGTGACCGACCATGGAGTAATACTGACGGAGCTACGCCTGTATTAGCATGTGGAGTTGAACGGTAGATACCCAAATACTCATTCACAGCAGTTTTATGTGGACACTTTTCCAAAGACGCCATTTGAACATAGGATTTGAGGGCGCAGTTGAAACGTTCGACTTGGCCATTAGTACCTGGATGAATGACTCAGTTTGATACCTCTGGTAGTGAGGAATGTATTGAATTCTTTGGACATGAATTGCGGACCCTGGTCTGAATGTGTCCTCCTCAGGATAACCCTCATGCGCCAAAACATCAAGAAGGAAATCAGTAATGACTGTGGTTGTGATTTGTGAGGTGAACTTCACCTCAGGCCACTTGGAATAGTAGTCCACTAATGTAATGGCATACCGACAGTTGGCAGGAGCTTCCTCAAAGGACCAATTATGTCTACAGCCACTTTTTGCCATCGCCGTTCTGGATAAGGAACTGGTTGTAAAGGAGGTACGGAAGTCTTCATGGTTTTGCCTGCTTCTATGCACACAGGACAATTCTTAATAGCATTTTCGATTTGCCTGTCCATCGCAGGCCACCAAACTTTTTCCCTAAGACGTGCCTTAGTGCGGACTATCCCTTGATGGGCTTCATGAGCCGTAGCAATCAACTGGTTAGTCAATGAAATATAGGAACTACAATTCGGTCAGCTCGATACAAAAGACCATCAATAATAGAGAGTTCATCTCTTAAACGGAAAAAAGGCTGAAGTTCCGAAGGCAACTTACTGGCAATCGGCCGATTGGAAAGAACATACTGTTGCACTTTCTGTAGACAAGCACCTCCTGTGAGAGCTGTCTTAAACTCCAGACCTGTGATACAAGCTGGCTCAATGTAAACGATTACCTCTTCTATGTCATCTGGCACTCTGTCGGGAACTAGCACTGGCAGTCGAGAAAGTGCATCTGCCACTTGATTGTTAGAACCTTTGTGGTACTGAACGTTAAAGTTATAGCACAATAATCTATTGTACCATCTTGCAATTCGAAGCGGTCTTCGACCGGTGCCTTGACTTGATAGCAATGAAACTAAAGCTTGATGATCCGTTCGCAGTGTGAATGGACTACCCCATAAGCAGACATGCCATCGTTCACATGCCCAAAGACATGCGAGTGCTTCTCTCTCGCCCACTGAATACTATCGCTCTGTAGGAGACAATGTCCGAGACGCGAAGGCTACCGTTTGGAGTCCATGTGTACCCACTTGCTGGAGGACTGCTCCCAGTCCTACATACGGAGCATTGGTAGTCACAATAGTGGGCAAATAGGGATCAAACTTTTGGAAGACAGGTGCAGATGCTAAAAGAAGTTTCACATTGTTAAAACTTTCGTGCACTTCATTTGACCAAATGAAGGGATGATTCTTGCGTAGGGGAACTCTCATAGTTTCTAATACAGTAGCTAGAGATGGAATGAACTTTGCATAGTATTCTGTCAAACCCAGAAAGGATTTTAGTTCTGTTGCATTCTGCGGTGTTGGAGTGTGTATCATAGCTTCCACCGCCTTATGAACAGAAGAGATGCCTTGTGAAGTCACTTTTTGACCAAGAAGCAGTTCCTGGACTGAAAAAACACACTTATCGTTCAGCTTCAAACCAGCATTTTGGATGGAAGTTAACACTTTCCGAAGGTAGCTATCATGCTCTGCTTGCGATTTTCCATAGACAATGATATCATCTATGTAAAAAAACACTCCTGAACAGTCCTTCAAAATTTGTGCCATGATCTGCTGGAAAGCAGAGGGCGCAGATGCCAAGGCAAAACAAGCTCTTTTGAAGTGAAAGAGAGCTTCATGTGTGATGAATGCTGTTAAATCACGACTATTGGGATGCAAAGGAATCTGATGGTATGCAGAAGCTAGGTCCAACTTAGAAAGTGTGTAGCACCTGCCTGTGCATGGATAAGTTCTGTATGTGGCAGTAGGAACACATCAGGTACCACGGCCTCATTGACTTCACGCAAGTCAATACACAAGCGGATTTTTCCATTGGGTTTCTGGATAACCACGATTGGTGAAATCTATTCTGAAGCGTTTACTCTTTCAATAATATCTTGCTTCTCTAACCGTTCGAGTTCCTCACAGACTTTGGAACGGATAGCAAGTGGTAACCGTCGTAGTTTGGCAACTACAGGTTGCACATTCGGACGCACTTTCACTTCATGCTGGAAATCTTTAGCCAGTCCCATTTCGTCTGAAAAGAGTTTCGGAAACTCTGTTGCTAGTGCGGAGGGAATTTTCTCAACTGAATTCGCCACCGTCTGAAAACATTGCAAAGTTGCTGTCACAATAAATTCAGAGCTCGAATGGCATCCAAGCCAATAAGTGTAGTGCCCTCAGAGACAGCATAGAAAAGAATAGGAACAGTTCTGTCATGATAATTGGCTGGGGCAGCGAAACATCCTAGCACATTAATAGAACGCTTGGAATAATCCACAAGTGCTACACGAGGTGCTTCAAGTAGTTGAGAGATTGAAAAGTACCTTGAAAAAGTACTGTTATCAATGATGGAAACAGCAGGCCCAGAATCAACTAGGAAAGACAAAGTGACCTCTGCCACTTGCAACTGGATATGAATGCCAGATATTAGGGTGCCTCGATACGCGCGCGCGCGCATCAAGGCACCCTGGTGAGTGTGGGACCGCAGCGCTATCCTTGGGGACGGCGCGGAAGCGCGGCCCTCTCTCTTAGAGGGTCTCGTTAAATCTCGTACGGTGCCCGGATGCGCTCGATTCAGGGCCCGGATGAGTGGAATTCAGTGCCCGGATGAGTGGAATTCAGTGCCCGGATGTTGGCTCTAGGTCTCGGCGTGACGTCACCACACTGCCGACAACGGGAGCTAAAAGCATTTCATGCTTTAAAAAATCTGCGTTCTGGTTTATGGCTTATGGGGGCATAACTACCAAAGCCAATCAGGCCATGAGGGACGCCGTATTGAAATGCTTCGGAAATTTCTACCACCTGCGGTTCTTTAACGTGCTCTGACATCGCACATTACACGGGTGCCTAGCATTTCGCCTCCATCGAAATGCGACCGCCGCGGCAGGGATCGAAACCGCATCTTTCGGGTCAGCAGGCCAGTGTCATAGCCACTGAGCCAGCGCGGTGGCTTTTTCTGCGTTCTGTGGAACAGCATGAACTACATATATACCGATGAGAGTGACAAAAGCCCGCATTCCGATCGCGGACACACCACGGGGGGTCTCTCCAACGAACGATACGGCGCAAGCGGGCGCACACTCGCGTAGCCCAAAAAGCTCAATCCCCACACACTCAATCCATTTTATGATGCAAGGGTCAACGTTCAGAATGCTTAATTTTAGAAGGAGCAGGTTGTGGGGGCTTTGTCGAAGGCTTTTGGGAAATCGGACAAACTGCAATCAATTATTGATCCATGGTCGAGAGAGGAGGCTATGCTGTTAGTAAGGGATAACAGCTGTGTTTCACACGAGTAGTGTTTGCGTAAACCGTGTTGGACAGGAGTAAAAAATGAGTTCAATTCGAAGAACGTTATGAGGTTAGAGTAAATTATATGCTCTAATAATTTGCACGGGATGGTCGTTAATGCGATTGGTCTATAATTAAGAGCGGAATGAGTATTACCGGATTTGAAATGCGGGACCACCTTACCCACCTTCCAGTCCTGAGGCAAAATCTGAAAATTTAAGGAGCTCTTGAAGACTATAGTTGTTGTTACTCCCCTCCTCAACCCTCTTTTTTTTCTTAACGCCATTTATTGGCAGCTATAGACTGTTCGGTAAAATTTAAACATGACGGGGGGCGTGTATTCACTCCTTGCAGCAAGCTTTGCTCCATTCTGTTGAAGTGACAGGAGAGAAACGTTTGAAGTTCCTACAAGGTCCGTCAAATTTATTTTCCAATCAGCGGTCGCTATCGCCACTTGGCGCACAGTATGATCATTGTCTGTTTGCGTGGAAGAGGTCAGTTCCAAGTCCGCGAGGCAGCAAAGGCCAATGGGATCCTGGAATGGGGAAATCACCTGTCCGATTTCAATCAAATCTCCGTTATGGTCAATAAAGGATTTCCTCCTCCTCCTCCTCAACTGTATTCCTGCTCAAGTTCAAGTGTATATGTGTACGAAGGGGTCACAACGCAGAGGTGATTCCACGGTGTACACGATCCTTCGGGACAATTCTGCCACGTTATCACAAAAATTCTAAGACAAAGCGTGCATGGTCGACATCCAGAACAAACTTGAGCTCGAGGATTAGAAAGGTCACTATCGGCTTTTAATGCAGCAAATTGTCAGAATGAACAGTTTCCATTTCAGCGGCTCCCCGGCCTGACTCCTTGTGTGCCTCGCTGCCTCTCCCTGGCTTTGGTTCCCGCCGCATGATATATTTTATAAAAGTGGTTTGTGTGGAAAAGGTGCTCAATGTGAACCGATGACCTGCCTCACGCACCAGTACTTCTCCACTCGAAAACGAGAAATCTGTTCAGATACTCAAGTCTAATTGTGGAAACCCGCAGAAGCAGCCCTGTTCAAGGAGTGGCGTCAGGCTACCCATTCTCCTCGCTCACCACTCATCGCACAGTTAAATGGTCCCGCTGCACCGGAGCGAGTTGCACAGCGCACTGTGCAATGCAACTCCGCCAACCTTGCAATAATAAATCATCGAACTAAAAGAGGTCATAAAACAACGCCTCTGTCACACATTGCATCATTGCAATAGAATGGGAAGGTTTTTCTCGCGACGTACACTTCAGCAGCGCTTAATGCTCAACTATAGCCCCGGAGAATAACACACTCCTCGGTTTTCATGGCAGATCATTTTACTGCGATAGCACTAACAGCGACACCTGGCGAAAATGCCGGCGTTATCTGGGTGAAGCCTTGGTAAATGAAGCGTCCACCCTGCAGAAGCTCCAGGCACCTCCCCGTAGCACCCCCTTAGGTAGGGAAGGGGACGTCCACCCAACCACCGACACCTTCGAACCACCTCCCCAACCCACCCACCTTCATCTTCCAGAAGCGCCACCCACTACCACCTCACCTACCCCACCACCTAGAAGGTCTCCACAAACTAGATGCCCTCGCAGAAGTGGAAGGAAAACACAACGAAGATGCAGTCGGCAGTTAAGCTGCCCTCCAGAAGTCGCCTCCCCACCACTTCCCACCCAGCGCCACCCTCAACACACCCCCATTCGCCCTGTAAAAGCATTGAGATTAAAGGCAAAGCTTCAGAGAATCATCGATGGTAAATCCAACTGCTATGGCAGCTGTCTCACCTCGGGATTCGTGATCGTGCTGTCAGTTTTTTGAGAATCACCCTATTGATTTTAACATAACAAGGAAAGTATTTGGCTGCAATCTTTTAAAAAGAGTGTTTTCAAGTATTTCTTGTCGCTTCAAGATGTACACTTTGAACTTCATGTGAACTTAAATCGGAACATTGTTTTTCCTCACAATCATTAAGCACGTTCTTCAGCGGTTTATCGTTTCTTTTTAATTCAGTCATACAAACTCTCATTTGGCATATACTTTCCCCTTTTAAATATGTGCATTAGCTTCTGTACTTGGTTCGGGCTTTGCCTTTCGACCTTAGTGTGCGAGATATTGTCACGTAGTAGTGACTGCAGTCCGGCGAACAGGAAAACAGCGAGGACGTCTTCGAAACGGAGCTCTTTATTTGGGCTGACTTGCGCCCGCAAAGAACTGAATCACTCGGCGGCGGCGTAGCAACAACCGTGCTCGGCGATCGTCGAACAGAATGCCCGCCGCTGTCGGCCGTGCTCATTTTAAAGCTGTTAGCGAACGTTCGAGATAAATCTTGCGAAGTTACTAGAACATTCTGCCACAAAGTAGAATCGGCTCCGCCTGGATGCGATCAAACGAGATAATTCTAGGCGCGTCTTGCGTCACAAAGAAGCGATAAAGCGGCGTGCCGGCAGCCTTGAAGCATGACCAAATAAATACAACAAACAAACGCTACAAAGATTCGCGGTAATATTCCAGTCTCAAAGAAGCATCGACTCGATGTTTTAGAACATAGTGCGGCTATAAATGGATTGTGTAAAAACAAACACCGAATGGGGAAACACAGCGTCCTTTAGCGTGCATGATAGGGCTTTAGGCGTACGACATGGACTACTTCTGGTCGTACGCGGCGTCGCTGGGATGCAGTCATTTGGTCATGGACTACTTCATAGTCCAATTCACCTAGCCGACGAAGAACCTTGCACGGGCCGAAATAGCGGCGCAAAAGCTTTTCACTCAATCCTCGGCGGCGAATGGGCGTCCAAACCCAGACTCGGTCTCCTGGCTTGTATTCCGCGTTGCGTCTTCGTAGGTTGTGGCGTGTGGCGTCGGTCCGCTGATGGTCATTGATCCTTAATCAGGCAAGTCTTCAGGCTTCTTCTACGCGTTGTAGGTAGGCGGCGACGTCGACTTTATCTTCCTCGGTAACGTTCGGCAGCATGGCGTCCAACGTGGTCGTGGCCTATCTGCCATGGACGAGCCTAAAAGGCGTCATCTGGGTGGTCTCCTGCACTGCGGTGTGGTAGGCGAAGACTACGTAAGGCAAGATGACGTCCCAGGTCTTGTGCGGCATCGACATACATGGCGAGCATGTCGGCGATGGTTTTGTTGAGGCGCTCGGTCAGTCCGTTGGTCTGCGGGTGGTTCTCCGGTGGCTGGTTTGGCTGTAGCTTCCTTTGGTGTCGTTGGTGACGGGGTGCCAAGTGCATGATGCACTTCTTCACGGATGCGGTCCGTGAGCGACGCCACCTGAGTCTCCTGTGTCGGCTGCACTGTAAAAAATATTTATTGAAAAAAACAAATTTTCTGGCAGCTGCCCTGCCAGAAATTTTCTGTTATGCTATGTTTTCAGTTTTTTAGTTTTTCTGTCATTTTACAGATCTTTTGTGTTTTCGATTAACAGAGAATTTTTGTTAAGACAATAGAAATTTTCTGTTATTGTATGTTTTCTGTTTTTATTTTTTTTCTGGCATTTCACCGGGTTTTTTGTTTGAAATTAACAGAAAATGTCTGTGAGGATGACAGAAATTTTCTGTTTTTACTTTTTTCTGTCATTTCACAGGTTTTTCCGGTTTGCTGCTAACAGAAAAATTCTGTGATGTTCCATTTTCGCTTACCGTATTTTCTGTCATTTAACAGTTTTTTTTCATGACTCACAGAAATCTGTGAAGCTCCATGTTCTGTCATTTCACACACTTGATTCCTTTCACATCATCTTTTAATGACTGACATAAAAACAGATACAGAACATTAGGACTGCTGCCACATTTCAATAGAATAAAATATTTCACCGCTTTTAAACAATCACAAGCAAAGGCAAGTTAGTATTCAAGAATACTGGAAAATATAGTGTTAAACAATGCAATCATGGCTGGTATTTTACTATACAGTAATATCTTCCAGCATCACTGAATTAAGGTTAACGATAGGCGGGTGGCCGAAGAAAAAAAGAAACTTACATTGCCCTGCCTGCACTACAGTCATACAGTAAAAGCATGCAAAATATGCAGTAATTGCAAGTAAAGTAGAAACGAAACCTGTGCCTTTCTGTCATACAGAATGGCATGATTCACTCTAAAATAGTAATACAGTACAATGAATACGACATAAAGTAATAATACCTGAACAATGAACACAACCAGTCACTAAACTAATGGCAAGCATACGCAAAAGGGGAGTATTGGAAAAATATGCTTTGCTCATGACTAGTGCTGCCTTAAGCAGCAAGATGAAAGCAACAGCACATAAGGCATGCCACGGGCTGTTTGCCTTATCACAGTGTAACTGCAAGACATTTTTACCACACCAGTTAGTAGGTCTTATCTTGAGACTACAATCACCTTAAAATGAAAAAAGTAACACAGACAAGATAGAATTAAAGTAGTGCTACAATTCATACAACCAGCCACTGAAGTGTAACAGAAAGTATAAGCATAAATAAGGCATCTTAAGCAAATGGTGTCTTGCCTGACACTAGCACGAAATGAAGTGAGATACAAGCAACAGGACATAAAGCATGCCACAAGCTGTTTGACATCAGTCTAACCATATAGCACTAATGCTCTATACATAGTACATCCACTCTTGTGACTACTGCATGATAAGGCATGCCACAGGCTGTTTGGTTTATCACAGCGTAAACATAACATATTTATTTAAAAAGTTGTCAAATTTCACAACAGTTAAAAGTCAAAGTCTTGCATGATGAGGGAAGCAACTTTTGAAGAGGGCCAGTGCTGCTTCTTCTTCGAGTGCTCTACCTTCGTTCCCCGGACATTATTCACAGCTGAAATGGTGCTGAAACAAGGACAGAGCATTGTTACTCCTCGGACAGTGAGCATATCTATACTGTCTTCAAAGAAATAATAAACATTGCAAGAAGACTGCGCCCCTCCTCCTACCCCAAAATTTAATTCCTTTGTAGCCCACATTTAAGTTTCATTGTGTGCCCTAGTGAATATATCCAGTAATCTTTAGTACTCAGTACAAAACCAGACTGCAAGCCAAAATGAACTTTTCCTAAATGTTCACTTCAATACGGTTTTTAACAACCTTGGTGTTTCGTTACTTGCGTGAAAGCTGCTCACTGAACTCCAACACCAGGTTTTAAAGGGATGCAAAAACAACTCCATGCAACCTGTTGTTCTTGGGAAAAATTCATTCTGTCCGCACTTTCTCAATTTGTTGCCCGCCGCGGTAGCTCAGTGGTTATGGCGCTCGGCTGCTGACCCGAAAGACGTGGGTTTGATACCTGCCTCGGCAGCCGAATTTCGATAAATGCAAAATTCTGGAGGCCCGTGTGCTGTGCAATGTCAGTACACGTTAAAGAACCCCAGGTGGTCGAAATTTCCGGAGCCCTTCACTACGGCGTCCCTCATAGCGTAAGTCGCTTTGGGACGTTAACCCCCAATAAATCGAATCAAACCAATTTGTTGATGTCTGTGTGGCAGCAAAAAAATGCATTTATTGCTGAGAAAACTAAATTTAAAAATTTGCCGGTGACTCAATTGAAATTCTGACGTATACGCCGAAAAGGACTTCATGACCACATTTTGAAGTTAGTTGCGGGGCTGCTTAGGGTCTTGTGATCTGCACCCAGAATTCTGACGTGTCAGTAGACTGCAGTCTACTTAGAAAATGAGGCAATGATGACAACACCTGTACTTTGTTTCTTCATTTTATGTAGCTTATAAAATCATCATTTCAGTCTCCTTGCAATCAGACAGTAGCCTCTCCACAAAGGCCAACTTCAGTTTGCATTCAATGTTTCTTCAAAGCGCTCTCTGACACCAGAGTAGCGATGTCTGTATAAACAGGCCGAATCATCAGCATGCCTATTTTGTGTCACCCGAAAGTACAGCCGTAAGCAAAAATCTTTTTTGACAGGCAATAAGTAAGTTTGCAGCACATATTTACGTGCTTTGTCTTTACAAAGATTTAGATGCATGACGAGGGATATGCACATTTTAGTGAAGCTGGAATTAACAGAACTGAGCAGAGGCTTGCTTGTATTACTAATGACCCACTAGTGATACGCAAGTCTAAAATGATGTTTAGTGCTGCAGAGCAAGCTGTTACGTGAATGTGGCGTTACCCTCTCACATCTGCACACAGCTTCCACTGTCCCAGAATAGTGCAAAGTGCCTGCTGCCCTGAGTGAAAAACTTTTCTGACCACAACCTCAAGCAATAACTCAGCAAAAGGTTCATGCAGAATGCACACAAAATATTCTCTGTAGGCAGAATCAAAGCAAAATTAAGCAATAGCTTGGAACAAAACTTTTAGTTGAGCATTGGAAGTCGCACATTTTCAGTGCTGTAGCATTTTCCCCAGACGCCGCTAGTACGGCTCACATGCAGGCCTCAATAATGCAAGTATTAACAGTCTTTTTCAGTATCCTGGCTTATGCTCAGTTTGAACTGGGCTGCAAGGAAAAGGTACTTTCACTACCACGCTTAGCTGTCCTAGAGGCTAGTCAACACAGCTGAGAGTGTCTGTACAACATCCTGGGCTCCTCCCTCCTTCCACATATATATTCCCCCTGCAGATGCACTTCGGAAGAAATATGTGAAGCTTACACCGCACCCATCAAAAAAGCTTCATGTCAAATGCAGCAATAACAATGCTGTATCTCTCATCAGCAATCCTCACGTAATTGACTTAGGAGCCCATTTATTGAGGCACACATAGCAGGGTATGTGCCACCACAATATGCAATGCTGTATGCATGGGTTATCTTGCATAGCATACAACTCAAGACTGTAGGCTCAAATACCGCAAAAAGGAAGTCTTCCCGTCGTCGGTACCAACCACCCGTTACGATGTTGTGGTTATTTTGTCTAATTTGTGTTTTATCCTTTCCCTTTGCCAGCTGGTGTGATGGATTAGCAAGTGCATGGGAATTAACCATGAAGTCGTCAGAATCATTCGACACCATAGGAGCATTTGCCGCTGCATTCTTCAGTTGTATTCAGCTATTGTCACAATATTGTTACGGGGTAGTTCCGCTTGGGATTTCAGAGAGCGGACACGGAAAACAGGGCTTTAAAACCACAGGCGTTTACTGCAGGCACCAGCCGACACTGCTCGACCGTCGTCTTCTTCACAAAACTCAAGAGCTTCTTCTGCTTCCTTCCTTATGCATGCACCGCCTAATGTAACACTACCCCGCCGGCTGAAAAGCACCGTCCCGGTGCATACTAGCGTCCAAACCAGGGTCCGTGTAGTACGGCTTGAGGCGTGCAACATGGACCGTCTCGGTGCGAGGTGTGGAGGTATGGCGTGCGAGATGCAAGGGCGCAATTTCGTAGGTCACTGGAGTCACTTGTCGTAAAATACGGTAGGGGCCTGTATAACGGGGCAAACGTTTTTCCGAGAGGCCAACGCGGCGAGCTGGGGTCCAAAGCAGCACGAGATTGCCGCAAGAATACTGGGGGTTGCGGTGACAGGAATCATAGCGACGTTTCTGGGAGTGCTGGGAGGCTGTGAGTCGGTTGCGAGCAACAACGCGGGCAGCATCAGCTCGGGCTATGACGTCACGGGCATATGAGCTGGCAGTGGCGACTGGAGGGAGCAGGCTGTCAAAAGGAATCAGAGGGTCACGGCCGTATAGAAGATAGAAGGGGGAGTAGCCGGAAGTGTTGTGACGCGACGAATTGTACGCAAATGTCACAAATGGTAGCGTGATGTCCCAGTCGCGGTGGTCATCAGAAACGTACATAGACAGCATTTCAGTCAATGTCCGGTTAAGGCGTTCGGTAAGCCCGTTCGTCTGTGGATGGTAGGCAGTAGTGAAAGAATGACGAACGTTGCACAACCGTAGGATCTCGTCGACTATACGCGCAAGAAAGCAACGGCCACGGTCGGTGAGCAGTTGGCGGGGAGCTCCATGGACGAGTATACCGTCGTTGAGCAGGAAAGCAGCGACATCGGTTGCACAACTGGTTGGTATCGCTCGTGTGACCGCGTAGCGTGTGGTGTAATCAGTGGCCACCGCAATCCATTTGTTCCCCGATGCGGAGAGCGGAAAAGGCTCTAGAAGATCCAGACCCACTCGAGAAAATGGGTGTATAGGTATGTCGATCGGCTGCAGAAGTGCAGCTGGTAAAACTAATGGCTTTTTCCGGCGTTGACAGCGGTCACAAGCAGCCACGTAGCGGCGGACTGTGCGGTATAGGCCTGGCCAAAAGAACCGACGGCGCACACTGTCGTATGTGCGAGAGACGCCTAGATGACCCGCTGTCGGAACGTCGTGAAGCTGTTCAAGGACGGCTGTGCGTAGGTGCTGAGGGACGACTAGTAGAAGGTCGGGACCATCAGGTCGCATATTGTGCCGGTATAAGGTGCCGTCGTGGAGCACAAACAAACGAAAGGCACGGTCATGGCGATCGGCGCAGAGGCGATTGATAATTTAGCGAGCTGAGGGTCCTGGCGTTGCTCACGGCGAATGTTGGAAAAGTCAGAAATAGAGAGCACGAAATCGTCATTGTCACATTCAGGTTGGCTTGGCGGGTCGACTGGATGACGGGACAGGCTATCGGCGTCGCGATGCAACTGGCCAGACTTATAAACGACTGAAAAATTGTACTCCTGAAGGCGCAAGGGCCAACGGGCAAGGCGGCCAGTAGGGTCTTTGAGTGTAGAAAGCCAACACAAGGCGTGGTGGTCAGTGACTACTGTGAATGGCCGCCCATACAAGTAAGGGCGCAACTTCGTAATGGCCCAGACTAGGGCTAAGCACTCACGTTCAGTGATGGAATAATTCTGTTCGGCCGCAGAGAGGAGTCGGCTGGCATAGGCGATGACGCGAGGGGAGCCGAGTTGACGTCGTGCGAGAACGGCACCAATTCCATGACCACTTGCGTCGGTGCGTACTTCTGTGGGTGCTGATGGATTGAAGTGAGCCAACACAGGCGGACGGGTGAGGTGGGCAATAAAAGAGGCGAAGGCGGCCGAGTGTTCGTGGCCCCAGGAAAAGGAGACCTCTTTTTTCAGAAGCTGCGTGAGTGGACGGGCGATTTCCGCGAAGTTCGGTACAAATCGCCGGAAGTATGAGCAAAGTCCGAGGAAGCTACGCACGTCGCTGCTAGATTTCGGTATAGGAAAACCACTTACAGCGCGAATTTTGTCGGGGTCCGGCTGGATGCCATGGGTGTTCACCAAATGTCCTAGGATCTTGAGTTCACGGCGACCAAAGCTACACTTCTTGGAGTTCAACTGAAGGCCAGCTCGTCGGAAGACGCCAAGAATAGCCGAAAGACGGTGGAGGTGGCCCTCAAAGGTTGATGAAAATATGATGACGTCATCGAGGTAGCACAGACATGTGGTCCATTTGAACCCGCGTAGTAAGGAGTCCATCATGCGCTCGAAGGTCGCAGGGGCATTACATAAGCCGAAAGGCATCACCTTGAATTGGTAGAGTCCATCCGGGGTGACAAAAGCCGTCTTCTCACGATCTCTTTCGTCAACGGAGATCTGCCAATATCCAGAACGGAGAGCGATGGAGGAGAAGTAGTTGGCATCATGCAGGCAGTCGATGGCGTCATCGATCCTAGGAAGAGGGTACACGTCTTTCTTTGTTATCTTGTTGAGCTGTCGATAATCTACGCAAAACCTCCAGCTGTTGTATTTCTTTTTGACAAGTACTACCGGAGACGCCCAGAGGCTGCTCGACGGCTCAATAATGTTGCTGGCCAACATTTTGTCCACTTCTTCCTGAATGATCTGGCGTTCTGCAAGAGCAACTCTGTAAGGCCGTCGGTGAACAGGGCGGGCATCTCCAGTATCTATGCGATGTGTGACGACGGACGTTTGGCCCAGGGATCCGTGACCGAAATCAAAAAGGCCGCTGTACGACCGCAAAAGGCCGGTAAGGGCACTAGCATATTCGGGACGCAGGTCAGAGGCAACCATGGGTGATATGCGGTCCTCCGGACTATGTGACGGGGCAGGTTGTGCAGGTATACCTCGGCGTGACGATCGGACAGCGCTGCAGAAATAGTAAATGTGGACAAAGGTGACAGCTCGGCAAGGTAAATGCCCTCCGGGAGAACTTGCGAAGACATGCTGAAGTTGAGTACGGGAATGTAGGTGAGGTTGTTCTCGACGTGTACATTGTTACGAGGTAGGGCGATGTTGTCTTGTAGAGTGACGTCGGTGATGGGGTTGACAATGTAGTCGCCGTCAGGAAGGGAGGGAAAAGGTGACATGGGCACGTATACTGCCGCCTCGGGAGGTAGGCGAGTAAATGTACTGGAGCGGAGGCGAGGCTGGGAATGGTCAGCACTAGCGTCGTGAACACAATGGGGCAGGGCTAGGCGCAGAAGTCCGGAGGAACAGTCGATGAGAGCGGAATGGGCTGTTAAAAAGTGTAGGCCTAAAATGACGTCTGGAGGCCAAGTAGTAAGGACGGCGAATAGCACAGGGACGTGGTGGCCGGCGATGCTAACGCGCGCAGTGCTCATTCCGATGATGGTAGCAGTGTTTCCATCAGCAACACGAACTGTAGAGGTGTTAGCGGGCGTAAGAACTTTTTTGAGGCGCTGGCGGAACGACGAACTAAGGACTGAAATATGGGCTCCAGTGTCAATGAGAGCGGGCACAGGGACTCTATCTACGAGGACAATGATCAGGTTGCGGCGTGGTGCGATGGTCGAAACACAGTTGGCTGTCCGGGTGGGTAACGCAGCGTCACGTCCGGGCGCTGCGTCGCCTAGTTTCCCGAGTAGGGGTCTTGGTACGTTGGGGACAAGCTGCGGCGAGGAGTAGGTGATCGGGAACGGTGGGCTTGTGGCGATGGCGAACGGCTAGGACGAAGGACTTACTCAATGTTTCGGTACGATGCTGTGCTGGGGTGACAGAAACGTGCCGTAGTACATAATAGGCATGGCGGTCGGGGCTGTAGTAGGGGTGAGAGGGGGGAGCCGGGCGGCTGTGGCAATAGCAGGACGTATGGCCAGCCCGACAGCAGACGAAGCAAATAGGCTTGTTGTCAGACGTGCGCCACTCCGCAGGATTGCGGGTGGTGTAGCGCGGTGCGTAGGGCGGGGTTGTGGTAGCAGCAGCAACCACTGGTATTGGCTGTGGTGCAGCGGCTGGCGTGGTATTATTGCAAACGAGGCCCAAATTCACGAATTCTTGTCGGACAACAGTCTGTATCAAATCTATTGCCTCTGCAGGAGGTGATGTAAGTGGAACAGGAGTCAAGGCCTCGATTTCCGTGCGGACGATGGTAGTGAGGTAATTCTGACTTGAAGGCTGCTGCAAAGTAGGCAGATCGTCGCATGAGGATGTAGTCGCCGTGTTGGGAAGGCGCGCAAACCGATGGATGATGCGGCGCTGCTTCGCCTGTTCGAAACGGCGACACACTTGCAGGACTGAGTCCACCGTAGAGCAGTCTTTGCAGATAAGTATATTGAATGCGTCATCGGCAATACCCTTAAGTATATAGCCCACTTTGTCAGCTTCGGTCATGGAGGTGTTTACCTTTCGACACAGGGCGAGGACGTCCTGTATGTAGGCGAGGTATGATTCGGTTGACGATTGAGCGCGAGTAGCCAGGTCGTTTTTGGCTGCGAGAGCTCGCCCAATTGGCTTGCCGAACAAGTCCTGAAGTTTTTGCTTGCAGATGTCCCAAGTAGACATCTCCTGTTCGTGGTTGGTAAACCAGGTCTTCGCAGTTCCCGCTAGATAAAAGATGATGTTTGCAAGCATTATGGTAGCAGCCCAACGGTTATTCTTGCTGCACCTTTCATATTCGTCGAGCCAATCTTCAACATCCGTCTTGTCTTCGCCGTTAAAAATAGGCGGATGGCGGATTTTGGTTAAGACCATGTGGGCAGCTGGAGTGTGCGAAGCGGGGGATGCGTCCTGGGAAGCCATGCTTACTGTGGCAGTCGGTGGGGTGAGCTCGGGGAGATGGCGTCCACTGCGCAAATCCAGGTTTCTGGCGCAGAAATACGAGGAGCTGTGGCCAGGGGGATCGAAAGCACCTCCACCAAGATGTTACGGGGTAGTTCCGCTTGGGATTGCAGAGAGCGGACACGGAAAACAGGGCTTTGAAACCACAGGCGTTTACTGCAGGCACCAGCCGACACTGCTCGACCGTCGTCTTCTTCACAAACCTCAAGAGCTTCTTCTTCTTTCTTCCTTATGCATGCACCGCCTAATGTAACAAAATGAAGCATTGCCTAACAGTTCATGCTGAAATGAATGCAAATCAAAATACAAAAGAGAAAAAAAACCCAAACTTCCCATTAGCAGTGAACCTGTCTCCGACAAGTGGGAGCAATGCCAGCCTTAGGGGAGGGTGACCGGTGCAATCGCACAAGACGTCACCAAGATGGGGATGCTGAGTTGCCCTGTGGGTGTCATGCTACATCCTCCCATCCTCTACCCGCCCTCCCTCTGTCCCTTGACCTTCAAAAGAGACATTTCCAGAGCTCTTCAAAATTAGGGAGACAATATGTATGCCTGAAGAATGCCAAAATGAGTGCATAACTCGCTGCTGTAGAGGGTTGTCAAGGGTGCATGCACCTTACAGACGCGGCATAGTTTCAGGCGTCGTTTGTTGCGGGCAGGACCATCTAAACGACATTGTTTCCACCCATAAGCTCTCCTGCGGCAGAAAGGAAAGGGGTAGGGGAGGACAGTTGTGCTTAGAGAGCTTTGTCAGTTCACTGCTTAGCCTTTGTCCCGTCTCAGTTGTGCAGGTTCTTTCCATCTTTGAACTTAAAACTGCCTTCAATCCGCCCTGTGCATTATCTAAATTGGAACACATTTGACTGTGTCAAGCTGTATTGCCTTTAATGGTGGTAGGAAATAATGTGTGCATCATTTCTCTCCCTTTTGCATGCTCTGCTCTGTGAGAATTTCATTATAGCTAGTTCTTCTTTTAGGCACCCAGCGGTTGCCACTGCAGAGCGGCACTGCTTGATTTTAGGCGTTAATTACAGACCTAAATGTAGACTGGGCTTTTTGCTAATCATCATCTTTGAGACTCACAGGATTTTGGACTGTGAGCCCATAGTTACTCGTTCATAAGAAATACTTGTCTTGGACAAAAAAAATGTTTTCAATTCTGAATGCCAAGAGAAAACGGGCAGAGAAAATTTGAATGATTTTGTAGAGAATCGCTGTAGTGCTACTATTGTTGCTATGTGCATAGATGTAGACAAACATTTTGTGCAGCGTTCTGGCAACTTAGAAACAGACATTTGATTTGCTGTGCTGGCATTATGTCGGCATGGTTTGTTTTTATTTTGAAATTCATTTGCTGCTACTCAATCATCTGTCCTGCCTCTTGCATTATATCCATGGGCAGTGCAAATGAACTCTCCTAACAAGCTGTCTTGCCTTATACGCAGTTCTAAGCAAGACAATTTACGAAAGAAAAAGAATGCCGAAGTGCTAAAATTGCTGGTGGATTGTGACAGTTTTCAAGGAAAAGCAGACACGATGGAAAAAGCCCTTTTTAAAGTACAGGAACAAGATGAATTATCGTAGTAAGGTTAAAACTAACCTGATCTAGCCTGGTTAACTTTGCACGGCCTGCTGTTTAACCTGAGTACGTTCAGCTCATGTCGACAGTAGCTGTTTTGCCCCACTCAACTTTTGCCCATGTGTATGCAGAAAAGTGGTACGCCAGACCTTCTTCACACCAGTCTGCAGCCAAGGCACTGTTATTAGGAACAGAAAGAATCCGTGATGGTAAATATAATGCTTGTTTCATTTTCTGCATTACCAACCGGCAAAAGGTTTCAATTCTGCTGTCACTCAGTTTAACGCTACACACATTTTATTATGCTGGCTTTTTTGTAGGCACTATTAAGAGTGGAGCAGGGAAGACTAAAACATCCGCTTCATGAGCTAAATAATGGTTTCAAAAGAAGTGGGGATGCCCTGCGAAAGCCAGTATCGTCAAACACAGCGACCCAGAGAAGAGAGATTGCATGAAAAGTGGGACAGGTGGAGTGTACTCATAGTTCTAGGAAACTAACGCACAACTCAAAAATCTCGATACCACTTCTCTGCTGCTTCACGGATATGTACATCAACGTAACACATGTCGACTGTGACCACGAACACTACGATAACACCAAAGTAAATCCGGCCGGTCCCGTCCGTGACCCAATATTACAACCATTCAAGACATTTTAGTGATGTTATTGAAGGGGCATATTCATGGGTGCAGCTGGAATTGGGGGGGGGGGATTTGAAGGAGGGGGGTGGGGTACATTAGAACCATGTATTCCTTGGACATTTTTCATCTAAGAAATGAAGTTCAACATGGCTGTTATTTAATAATTTCGAGCGGGAATCCTTTCCTTTTAATCAATTTCTCCTAATTTCTCCTAAGTGAACATTATCATATATCCTAAACAAGGTTTCTCAAAGACACCTCAAAAACAACAGTCTTCAGTAGATGCTGGATATTTAAAATATTAAGACAGAGTATTCTGTTTCTGCTGCAAGCTCTTTGACAGGGATCCCATGTAATCACCAGCGGCAACTAGATAAAATGACTGGAGGCACATGGCACGGATTCTTAGAAGCCTCGAATATTTGACAAATCATTTCGCACCATATCAAGCTTGCACAGAGGCAAGTCTAAGAATGAAGCATAGCAAATGCATTGACAAGGAGCATGAACTCATCATAGCGCAAGCGAAGAAACTCTTTAAGAATGTCTTAGAGCACCTGATCAAGATAAAAAGCATATATGGTATTTCATGGCTGTTCAGACTGGCTTTTTGCAATCTGCAAGTAACCAGGGCGAAAAAAATGGCAACAGACTACACAGAAGGAGGACCACATGGACTGAAGCACTGAATGATCAACTTTTGTACAGTTTCCTGTCAGCACAAATGGCAAACAGAGATGAGACCATATCAGGAGATACCCCGAAACAGTGCGACAAGTGTTTTTTTTAGTCTGAAAAAACAGAGGGAATAAGCCAGTAAGGATCTGCACAGCTCTTTCTAGGACACAGCAGAAAAGCAAAGTTAGTGAAGAATGGCCAACAAGGAACATGAAAGAAACCAGGGTGGAAACAAGTGTGCAAGACATGGCCTTGAAAGCTAAAACCAATAAACGAGACAAAAACGTCACAGGCCAATGAATAACAGGGCAAAAGGTAAAAATATTAAAGTCGCAAAAGTGACAATGAGATCAAAGACCAAATGTAAAACCAGAAGCAAGTGGTGAAGGCAAGAAATAAAAAATACGACTGAAGGCCGAGGGTGCACATGGTGAGACAAGTGTTGCATATCTAAAATCTGGTATTGCATGACAAATAGGCTGGTATCTTTTTAAATAATGAAACTGAAGGTTTCCTTATGCACTGGTCCTTCATTGCCAGTATCTTGCCTGCGTTGATGATTTCACAAGCCAGTGAGATTTTGTTCTTCGCTATTACTTCCATTCTTTGAAATTCGGATAAACGTCCTGTTTCCAAAATTTTACAGTTCCGACAGTGGATGCCAAGATGGCAGCATTACTCAATATCAGAAAAAGAACTAGCCTACCTGCCATGCAATGCCTGGTTTTAGCTACACAACACTTGTCTCATCATGTGTATCCTGGGCCTTCAGCAGTATTTTTTTATTTTTTGCCTTCACCACTTGCTCCTGGTTTTATACTTTGTCTTTTCCCTCATTGTCAACTTTTATCACTTTTAACTTTTTAGCTTTTTGGCCTGTTACTTGCTGCCCTCTGAGCTCTTTATCTCTTCTATCACTTGTTACCTTCAAGAGCATGTCTTATTTTTTCACTTGTTTTCAACGTGGTTTTTGGCATGTTTCTTTTTGGCCATTCTTCGCAACCTTTGGTTTTTTGCTGCTTCATAGACACAGCTGCGCAAATTCTTGCTGGCCCATTCCCTGTCTTTTCCGCCTAAAAAAATCTGCTTGTCGTATGTTTTTGTTTTATTTTGGTGTTCCGTGATACAAGCTTTCATATCAAATGGACTTTGCCTAGCTTTTTTTCGTCGTGTATCCGACAGCTAGGAAGCGTACAAATAGCTGTCCCCGTTTCTTCTGATATAAAAGTTGGCAGTTCAGCATCCACGTTGCCGCCTTCTGTGCAGCTCTTTGCCCAACAGAAAGTGTTGCTCTAGCTTTTCACTGTAAACAATGAAAACTTTCTGCGGTTACCTGAGCTTCTTGGTTAATACGATAAAGTCATGAAAGAACATTTAGGTGTGTGCCAGATGTGGCAGATCACTACTGCAGCAAAACAAATTAGAATAAAATATTTCACGTGATGGTGAAGAATGTGATCAAGCATTTCACAGAAAATGAAATGACTGAAGTCAGTGCTTTTTTGCCTCTGATGCCTCCCTTCTGACTAGCAATTTCATGAGTACTGGAAAAGGAATGTGTACTATGGTGGCAGATACCTTGGTGAAAAGTGCATCATGCTGCGCCATCTAATAAGTATTGTTTATTTTTTTCCCCCGTAACGCAAGTGCAAGTGCTTCTGGGGCACTGCAACAGCAACAACTGACTCTTTTGGATAAGTCGGGAGCTCACTCTATGCGACTGTTTCTTACCAAATAAGCACTTTATCGGTCCCTTCATTACTGGGATCTTGTTGCTGCCACTTCTCTTTGAATAACTATACTACTTGTGTCACTCTGATGCCCATTCTATTTATGTCCCTTGGACTGGTTGATTTATTAAAGAAATTTTAATCAGACATATAATATCTATGTTTTGCTTATGCATGCACTTTTAGAAGAGGAGCTGAAGGTGTCAGCATTTTCAGTTCATGTAACTGAACTCCTCTTTCAGTGGCAAGCCTCTTTGCTTTTCTGTATTTTAAACCGTACTATCTGCTTGCAAAGTTGGTTGTCCGTGACCTTCGGTGGCATTGTGGTGGCGACTTCCGGTTGCCGCTATTGGTTTGTAGTATCCCTTCAGGCTACAGCCATCTAAGGGCACAGCTTGCGGTAATGTACTGTAAAGCCCAATTTTGTTTTACAATTGGGCTTCCCTCTGAAAATACCGAAAAAAATTGCAATGTAAAAAAGGTAATATAAACAAAAGGAAATAATGAGAGGCTTTGCAAGTATGGGCCTCAGCAAGGGGTCACACAAGGTGCGGTAAGGTCGTACCTGAGGCAACGTGATACTGCCAAAATTACCTGGCGATGTTGCAATGTTGCAGGGGTTACACTTACTGAAAGAAGAAAATTAAGAAAATACGGAGGCTGGGACACATCTTGAGGTGGTACTGGTGAATCACTGTGCATTTTGAGGGACTTATCTGCTATCGTATACGCCTGTGCACATAGACAGGGAAGCTACTGGCAAAGCGCTGTTTGGTAACTGTCATCACTGATTACTTAGTTAAATATGGGGTACTTCACTCCACGCAAGGACACTGGCATGAAAGCTACAAACTGCTGGAAATGAAAATTTGCATGTCATTCGGAGATCTGCCCTCGGCCATTGTTTATGAGACATTGGACGCATACCTAGCACACTTCCCTCTTTTCTGCATCTCTGGAGGCATCTGCATATATCGTTTAGTGTAAAAAGAATTTTTTCCATCGTTTTCTTCTTTTGTCCTTCCCACAGCACAATGTATCCAGCACAAGCCTAGCTAAACTCTCCGCTTTTCTAATTTCCGCTTTTCTTTCGCTGAAGTCTCTAAAGATACACCTGACAGACTGTTCAGTCTCACTGAGCGTACGGCGGATGTAGCTGCTGGCCCATGGCTAAATCTCGTCCAGCATGATAGTGGATGCTGCCAGCCAGTGCACTACTGCTGCGTGCAACACTCTTCTCAGCGAAGCATTTGCAAGTTGCATGCCACATATTGTGACATTCGAGGAGCTTCAAAGGGAAGTTTTCCCATTCTTATATCGCCGGCTGTCATTCTGATGAAGTAAAACAAGCCCAGCTTTCCCAAAAAATATCAGATCTATGTCTCCACACCCGGTTGCACGTGCATATAGCACTACCATCGCTCGCACCAGTTCACATATGTAAGCAGCAAGCGACGCAGCGTGCACCAGCAGCTTGGTGCTTTCGCACTGGTCTTGTAATCTCTCACCTCGTTCAGCTCATAATTTAAGCAGGTTATCACCAGCACTGAAGCGCAGCAGAATGCTTAGTAGATCGAGTGCCTATGCTCTGCACACCACGCATATCCCTAGATGCACCTATCCGTGTATGACATAAGAAACATAATGCTAGCTCTTTTTTATCACCAGATATGGCTGGTTTATTGGTTTATTGGGGTTTAACGTCCCAAAGCGACTCAGGCTGTGAAAGACGCCGTAGTGAAGGGCTCTGGAAATTTCAACCACCTGGGGTTCTTTAACGTGCACTGACATCGCACAGTACACGGGCCTCTAGAATTTCGCCTCCCTCGAAATTCGGCCGCCGCGGTCGGGATCGAACCGCGTCTTTCGGGTCAGCAGCCGAGCGCACTAACCACTGAGCCACCGCGGCGGGTATCACCAGATGTAATATTCATCTTTAAAATATTTATATCATGCCTCACAGCCATGCAAAAGCAATAGTATGGGGAATTTATTTACAGCATTGACCTAGGTGACTCAAAACGATACTCCACCACAATACACAAGAACATTGTGGAGGAGCAGCCACAAAGCAGGAAGCATGTACAGACCACTTCCGGGCCAACGTAGACATTTCTGAGGGGAATACAAGGAAAGTGCCTAGCTCGCTGCTTGGTCTTTCAGGCGGAAATTTGCACATATTGAGAGGTTCGAGCTTAGCGTGAGCCAATGGGCCCCTATCAGCCAATGCCACACGCCACACGTGTATTTGGAGCACCGATCCCACATGCGCACTCAGCTTCGACTGAGGGACAGCGGATCGTCGCAAGTAAACAAACCTTCAAGTTCACAAAGCGGACTTGAAAGCACGACAAAAAAGCACACATGTGCACCATGCTGCATGGAAATAGCCAGGAATAATTTTGCAGTTCACACGCCCTAACCAAACGACATGTGGCGAAAGGTGCAACCGGAGAACATGGTGTTTGTCATGCGATCAAGCAGTTCATTGCATGGAGCTCTCAGAGTATGTGCGCCAAACACCAATTGGCTCATTCCGGGCAGTTATTAAGCATTCTTGAGCCCAAGGTATGACTAATCCTGATAGAATTCAAAGGAGCACTATGAAAGTAAATCGAGCAGACTGCCGGGCAGGAATCAAATGGCTGGACTTTGAAAAACACTGTCAGATTTGTCCGATGTATTTGGAAAAAAAATGCTCCGGGTCTATCCGACGTACTAAGGGGAGGAAATGCACCGGGTCCATCCGGCGTACCTTTAGCCACAGCCTTCTCTCGCAGTCAGTAGCGAGAGCAAACCATACAAAAATTTCACTGCTCTATTTAAAAACCCCATAGTGAGTTATATAGACAAAAGACTTAGCAGATGAATGCAATTCCAAAAAATGTTGGAGCTAAAGAAGATTATTTTTTAACAGAACTAACGCAATGACTGCTAACGTGAACAAGGAAGCCTCATTGACTTAGTGTGCTCAAAACATTGGCTGCAAAAATGTAGCACTGTGGTTGCAAAGGCTTGTGCACTTACACCATGATTCCAGTCATGTTGACTGAAATGATAAGAACAAACACCATGCATGACCCACCACTAAACCAGGGTGTCAAGCAAGCTACTTTCTTTCAGTTCCCTGACTTTTCCATGGTTTCCCCGATTATTTAAGTCAAAATCCTCTGACCACTGAAGAGGCGGGAAAACACAGCGGCCAATGATAATGGACAGTATACATGATCTATTCACAGCAAAAAACTATATACTGAAACTTCAAACGCTGCAATCAAGAATAGATTTGCTCTTATTTGAGGCAGCTGATTTCTTCTTGAAGAAAGTCCAGCTTCAATGCGACTTACGAAGCTATGTTTGCTTTTACTGTTTCATTTATCTAACTCAGGTGGTTAACATAGCCTTTATTCTTCTGAGCATACGTTGTCTCCACTAAGTTTGTTCATATTTCAAATTTTTATTTTAAAGCGCAGAGTATTAAAAACTGGCTTAGATTACAAGATAAATGTGTTTCCACATAATACCGCAATGAAGAGAACCAGTCACTGGAAGAATATTTAAATCCTCATCATTTATCCTATCCGAACACCGATTAAGCACCACAGAATACAAAAAAAATACAAAATATAGCATACTCTCTAAATAACGCCAGAACCACATAAGCTGCCAGAGCTCAAGATCAAAGAAGCTCCAGCAGCCATAGTGTAAATGCAATCAAACTGTCACAAAGTTCATCGTACAGTTACATGAACTCAAGTCCTCATACTTAGTGATAGCGAAGAAAGAATGCTGGCAATTTCTGAGAAGTACAAGGCACAACAGCGCAAGCTACACACGGACAAGAAAGTAGACGAACACACACAGCGCTGACTTACAACTGTAGGTTTGTTTTTCCAGACACTTCGGTAAATACACAGCAGCATCAACAAAATAAAAGCAACCGAGTCTGATAAACAGTCCTCGCCACCAGAACCACCACCACCAGAACCAGAACGCCATTTATGACTATAGATCACAATCGTTCACTCTTCTGCGTACAAACACTGCGAGCGACTATATAGCGTCATTTGTCTTTATAGGAAGGATTCGCTATTCATCAACCGGCTACCCATCCATGTCGACGCTAAGCACTCGAGCAATAATGCACAGCCACGTTCGCATCTGAATACGGCCCGTTAGAACAACGCTGTGCGCCACTTCCTTGCGGGAGACCCGCCTTGCAACGTTTGTCCCCACTGCCTTGCTTTGAAAGACGATTGACTTCTTTAGCGTCAACAGTCCTGACACGTTGTTACTGCCTTTATGCTAATTAGGCGTAACTCAAAAGCAACTACATTACTGATTTTTCTTTTTTTTTTCGTCGGATCGTGCGCCCATGCTCTAGAAAGCACATAATGCCTTGAACTAGATACAGATAGACTCTATTTGGAGGTTCTATTACACTCTCCAAAACTATTATGCTCTCCATTGTTATTTATTCCTTCTGTTGACTCAATGACTGTAAACAAATATGTTAGAGTTTAGTTAAATGGAAGGCAGTAGAACGAACTTCGCGGACGTAACTTTATATGCTGTAAGCGCAATGGTATACTTGCCAGCAAAAAAAGGCAGCGCAACTTTGAAACAGGGTCGAAGAAAAGAAGGACACCTATGCTGTGCTCCATGCTGAGAAGGAATGCCCTAAAATTCAAAAGGTGCCAGAGACAACTGGAGTACGAAGAGGTCATGAGGTATGGAAGCACGGCAACTGTCTCACACAGGGTGAAGAGTTTAACTGCGCTCAGTTAATGAAATACGGATAACTGAGGGAGTGAAAAGGGGGCAGCGGTAAAGAAGTGCCGCTATATAGAACGCGTGGTCTACGGTGGTAATGAATGAGTCCAACCCACTTGCTCCTGGTCTGTGGCATTGCAGTGGAGAAGAGGAAGAAAAACTTTATTGCGATCATTCAATATGACGCGTCGATTCTGCGTTAGTGGTGCTATCGGCCACAAAAATTTCGGGGATGCGGGTGTGCGGGGGAACAAACTATTTCGAAGCAGTCACGCAAGCCAATTGC
>NC_143014.1:306187142-306244642 GCF_055824585.1 Amblyomma mixtum
TACATGAACTCGATTTTAGCGAGTCGAGACCGGTTCAACAGCAGCGGCACCAAGCGTCGAGCGGCGCAGCGGGAAAGGGCAGTGGCAACCGGGAAGATTGCGGCACTCACTCACAGCTGTCTCGGAGGCGCTACGGCGTAAGCTAATTACAGGTTCGCGTTTATCACCTCCCCTTCAACTAATCCGACTCCGACTCCATCCGGTTTACATGCTATCTGCTGTTAGGGTTGAGTGAGACAACCCACCCCCTGCAGCAGAGTTGACTGGACTCGCTCCCTCGACTACCGGACCCGCCTGTTTCACATGCCAGCAAAAATGCTAGGGAATCCTGTCGCCGCGGCGGAAAAACCTGTTTTGAGTCGTCGCTGAGACGAGCGGCGAGGTTTCAACAAGTTGGAAATTTTCGCTGCGACGCGCCGCTCAATCGTCCAGTCGCTTGCATGTGAACCGGCATTTAGGTGTTTACATGAACCCAGAAACCGGTTTTCAGCTCAAATCCTCAACTCAATCCCGTCATGTAAACACCGCTTATAACATGCTTGTAATCATTTTCCTAGAATTCCTTTTCCTGCGGCGCTAGTCTAACCCGGCTGCAGGAGGGGCGCGCACCTCTTGGCTCAGCTGGAAAGGGAAGACGCCGGTCCTTTGTGCGAGTTCCGGAAGGTGGGACTTCTCAGCACTATAGTCGGTTACAACTAAAGAACGAAGCAGCACATGCAACTCAGAGCGAGCCCTCCAGCCAGTCGCGTCGATTTCCGTGGTTGTACATGCAGCCAAGCCTGCGAAACAGAGGGAAGGAGACGGCGTTTTGTCCCCGTGTCGCCGAGAGTGGATATCCTTTGTTCTGGATAAGGGTAAAAGAATAATAACGCAAAAAGAAAGGAAAAGATTTTGCTGCCCCGGCATCTGCCATCGTCTCCAGGAGCACCTGAGCTGGGGCAGCAGAAAGGAATGGGATAACGAGCTGACAGGTAGGAGAGATATAAAAGTATGAAAAGACAGGGAGAAAGGAGAATGTATTAGTAGGTGTGGTGCCCCCGTTTATTGTCTCATCTGCACTGGCCACTACAGCGGGGAGGAGGGGGGGGGGGTTAGAGGGCGGGGGTGCTCACCTTTCGCATATGTCCGCGCGAGAGCGTCTTTTGCGCAAAGGCGCTGAATGTTCCAGATGGGGTCATATGTTCGGCATCAGACGGTCGTAACGGCTTCAGTCTCCACCGGTGCTGTCGCGGCGCACCGGTGGGGACCGAACAGAAAACTGTTCGGTCGACGCACTTGGCTGGGCGGTCTCCCTTGATGGGTATGTGCTGCTTCGTTCTTGAGCTGTATTCGACTTATATGCCACATGGATTCATTTCAGCGGTGGAACATGGCGCCCTCTAAGCCACGGCATTCCTTTGAAAGAAGTGCGAGTCTAGTTCAGGAAAACTGCACCTTCTCGATGTTTAGTGCTGAAATAGTTTAGCTGCAGCCGCCATGGAAGCAGATGATGGTTTGCGGGTTGCGATATACGGCGGAGACTCAAGTAACTTTCCCTCGTCGACGAGCTAGAACACTGTTAGAGTTCTCCAAAGAAACGGATCGAGTCTGGTTCATGGAAACATGTTATTGTGATGTGCTGTTTGAACATTTCTTCATGAGATACGAGATGTAGGCTGTAAACAGCTGGCTGCAATTCACTGGCATCGCAAAGGCTAGCGACGACCAGGCCTGCACTCGACCATCCGTTTTGGAAGCAGACAGTGCCAAACTGCGCTCAAAGTGCCCGAACTAGCGGTACACACCCGCGGCACCGCCGCTGCCGCAGAACTTTGCCGAACTGGTGCAATGAGTTCAGGCGAATCGAGCGCCCACCAACTTCCCCTCCATAGCGCTAGCCGGAACAACGAACAACCGGCAGCACGAAGCGAACGCCTGTCTCTTTCCTTTCCTGTCGTTTTAGCAATGCCAAAGCTGTCCTCGAAAAATAATACGACGCCCAGAATGCATTTCGTAGCGTCAGGTGAAAAAAATTGGCAGTGGCTTAGCTCTGCTATGCCTGGGTAAACGTAGCGTAAAGGGCTCCGGTGTTTCGGCCGCACGTTTCGCCTTAGCTCGATTGCTCTTACGCTGCTCGACGGCGAGCTGCCAGGCGACAACCTCGGGATCGGAAGAATCTACATTTTCCAGTCTTCTGCGCCGTTTGGAAGCGGCTCGACTCTCCTTAGCTTACCGGAGCTTACATGTTGAGCGCGATTGTCTTTTCTCCGCGCACCCTCCACGCGCATGCGCAGTAGCGCGCGGCGCAACTGTCGTAAACACGGCTCCGGCTAAAGGTCACTCGTCGGAGAGGAGCGCACGCCGGCGGCGCCGGCAGCGAGGAGCTCGCACTGGCTGTGGCGAGGAGGCGACGCACCTGCGCCTCTCATCACGTCACGCGCTTCTCGCGCATGCGCATAACGGGCGGCGTACACTCACCCAAAACTCGGCTCTGACCCGCGTAGAGTAGCTTTACGCTACAAAACAACCCAGCAAAGCAATATGGCGCAAATCTGCTTGGAAGTTCGACACACACTACAGAGGGCAAAATGGAGGGAAACGTGCAAACAATCATTCCCTCTCGTGAACACCTCCTGATTTTAAATGTTTAGCAGCGCCACACTCGTTATTTTTTTTTGAACTGTGATTATTTAGTACCCATGCATTGGTGTAGATCGCGCTACTTACTACATTTATCTAAAGCCCCTCGATAATTTGAAAGTAGCGTCTTTCTGTGAACTACGCCGCCGCGCAGCGCACCCTCGCCGATCCTCCTCTCTCACCTCTCCCATCGGCGCTTTTCTCAACGGTGATTGGCTCCGCGGGCTGTCTCCGGGAAAAGCGCGCGAAAAGTTCGCTCTTTTTGTGTTTTCATTTTTCGTCGGCGCCATTTTTTCCCAGCCGCCGCTGCTACGACCGCGCTCCCTGGCATTGCGGGCTTGCACTTCGCGTTATTCGCGCTCTTTTATGCCGAGTTGCTGCGCATTTCAGTACACAAGCCAGCGTGAAAAAGCCTTTGTTCTTTTCGCGATTCCGAGCGGCAAGAAAGACAGCATTAGAAGAAAAAAGCGGCTGCACAACATCGGCCGCATGAACTTTACCCCGACGAAGACTGTCCTCCTCTGCGAGCAACTGTGCATTTCTTCCAAGCGACTGTGTATACTGAAACTGCATGCATGCGCATCACAAAGCCAACAACTTCACTTGAATCACTGATCATTTTGCGTCGTTATGCGCGTTATTGTTGTCACTTCATGGTTCCGCTCAACGTGCTATAATAGCGGCGGCTGATGGATACAATATGTGTGCATGTGTTAGCAAGTGTGGAAGCAAAATTGTTGGTATGCGTGCAGCTGTATCCGCGGTGCGGTAAATTTTTCGAACCTCTGGTAATGGTGCACATCGCAGTAATGCGGCGCATGTCCTGAGCGAGATTTAACTTAGATTTGTTTTTATGAATGCAACTTGTCTAACGATCTACGCTTATTTGTTGTTTTGCTGAACCGTTACGCTTCTACCAGGTGAGATTATCAATGCCACATTCTCGGAAAAGACCTCATATTGCATTCTCATAAATAATTCATTTTTTAATCGCTTCAGTGCTTTCCATTGTTGCCTGAATGTACTCAAGTATTGTAAATATCCAATACATGCCATTTTTGTATATTGATTGCTACAGTTTGTGATCATTTGCTTTTGTTGAGCATGGTCGCGTAGCCTTTTGTTGAATACATCATCCGCTCAAAAACTATAGGCCTACATCTAAGCTGTTTCATTTTCCTAAGTATGGTTTTGTTTTCTGCGTTTTGTTTGGAGGACTGCACCCAACGGGTGACAGATGTCCACAGCTGGCTTATTCGTGTTTTTTGTGTATATTTTCGGCGTGAAACTGAACGACTGATCTGTAATAAACCTTGCATCTGAAAAACTGTGTGTCATATTGTGACTGTATTTATACTCAAGACTTATATTTGTCAGGCACTTGTTTTAGGATAGCCTTGACTGTGGCTGACCAAATTGCTAAGACCTTATAACTTTCTCTTGGGTTTTAAGGCGAAAGCCTTTAATGTCTCATCGTTGTAAGCAGCAGTTGTCGACAAAGAATGTCACGCTGTTCAGTTGGTCGAAACGGTCGTGACGTCACAGTGCGCCAATTTCAAACGGGGCTAATTGTACTTTGGCTAGTAACCATGCAACCAATTGAAGGGACCATATATAGTGATGCTCCAAGTAAGTGGGACTGAGCTTAGTTAATTGCTTAATTACCCAATTAGCCTAATTAACTTTTCTAGTCAGGCCATATAAATAAATAAAACCTAGTAAGAAATTGGTCGAGCTCGGGAATCGAACCCCGGTCTTCGGAGTGCGAGATGAGCATGCTATCCACTCCGCCATGCCAGCTCGATGGTTTCGGAAGAACAAAGGTGCGTCTAGTGAATACGGTGTCTTCGCTCTCTCTCCCATCCTCCTCCCTTCCCTTCCGGCGAGGTTTAGGTGTCCACCGAGATATGAGAGACAGATACATTTCCTTTCCTCAAAAACCAATTTACCTACGAGCGAGGCGTAGAACCGAATGGGCGATGGCGTTCTATGGACTTTCTGGAAGCGTTGCAAGACGCTGTCGCGTTCCACTCTTAGAGGCGAAGCGTAACACCTTAACCACACATCAGTGACCGCACTTTAGGTCAAAAAAGTGCCCCCCCCCCCCCCCCCCCCCTGAATTTTGACGGGTGTCCACCGAGATATCTGAGACAGTTACTGCGTAATTTCCTTTCCTCAAATACAATTTTCATTTTCTTCATTACGGACCATCTTTGTCTTTCTTCTTCCACTCCCACTTCCTCCCTTCCTCTGCGGTGCGGTTCAGGTGTCCACCGAGATGACAGAGAATTACTGCGCCATTTCCTTTCCTCAAAAAGCGTTCAAAGGGCAAGGCATCGTGCCGAACGGGTGGTGGCGTTCGGTGGACTCCCTGGCAGCGCTACAACACGCTGTCGCGTTCCACTCCTAAAGGCGAAGCTTAAGCGTCATTAATTAGCAGTTAATTAGTATTCAGGCACCAATCGGTAATTAATCATTAATTAGTGATTTCTCATCACTTAGTAATTAGTACTCAATTACATGTGACGCCGCCAGTGCCACCGAAACAGTCAAAGTGGTGCGGAAAACGCTTTCGCCTCTACGCACTTTAGACAGTCAAAGTGCCCCTGAATTTTTTGTCACGGTCGTTGCTATCAGTTTTTTCTTTCCTAACGTAACATCTCTTTAAGCAGATTTAAAAAGGAATAGAAGTTGGGCGGAAAATGCTTAAGTGTGCCAAACTTTGGGGGTGGTCTACCTAAATTTGGAAGCCAACACTGAGTTTCCTATAGTCAAATTAGGTTGGAACCCAATGTTGGTCAAATATGGACGACGTCAAATTTATGGGTTCCAGAGAGACAAATTTTGGGGATAGCCCACCTAATTTTGGAGTTCACCATTGAATTGGTCATATTAAAATTAGGCTTTACACCAATTTTGATGAAATTCGGACAAGGTCAAATTTTGGTGGTTGAGAGGGCCAAATTTTGGGGTGCGGACACTTTCCTTGGATAACGGAAAATCGGTGCGCGGATTTTTGGCTCTCGGCTTCGGCTAGACTTCACCTCAAGGTCCCCGACAGCGGGGGCTGAAGCCGTTTCATGCTTAATAGAAAAAGGTTCATATTCGTTTTCAAGCCGCCGCGAAAATTCTCAACTACAAAAAGGATTAAGCCGTTGCATGTGCACTGCGCGGTGCCAAACTCAGACTGAACCTTTATGAAAAGTTTTAGGACGGCCATCGAAGCAAATGCCCCAGCTTGTTCCCAGCAACGATCCCACTTCTGAAACTCCACTCGTGAACAGCTTCATAAACTGTACTTACGCAATAATTAGTTCGAAGTGAATCTACATTTAACTAAACATAGGTATGCTGAAAATATTCAGGAATGTTCAAGTATATTGTAAATATTATGCTTCATATACTATTCCGTGTTGAGACAGACGGTATTGAAAAGTCAAAAAGAATGTGACGCAGCAAGTGGTTTTGTTCGTGCCGCAAGCGCTCGTAATTGGCACTTTCATTGCGCGTACGAGACGCTAATTTATGTGGCTCGTGGTAGTCACACGTGTCGCATGTCTTTCTCGTGTTTTTATTCAATAACAGAGCGTGGAAAAAGCGCGAACTTAAGAGCGAGCGCATGTGTCAGCCAACTGCCCAGACAGGGGGCGAGCGACGCCCAAAAAAGCGTGCCGTGTGCAGCGCGCGCAGCCGGCGGGCAAGGATATTCGAGGAGGAAAACGCCGTAGTGGAGGAGAGTGTCGCTACTTTCAAATTATCGAGGGGCTTTACATTTATCTACATTTATCGCATGTCGCTGGGTTATTGCTATTATTGTTTGTATTTTGTGGACTTTGTTGTTGGTAATTGTTACAAGTTGATTAAAAGAATGAGAGACCGACATTTTAAGAGTATATTTACCAGAAAAAGAAGCCGCAGAACGTTTCAAGAGCTTGTGCCCTTCATAAGGACAACAAAAATGATAGCTAAAATCAACTATACATTGCACATTCCCCAGAAGCCGTACAGTAAAGGCGATGCTTAGCCGCGTAGAGGCGAAATATTAAGTTTCTGCACGCAAAATCTCAGAACTGCCACGTGCTGGTTACGTGAACAGTATAGCATTCTGTTTTTAACTATTTCGAGATAACTTTAACTTTGATCAGGAATAACTTTTAAACTAAACAAGGCAGATGAATGATATTTTCAGAATGGAAGAGCAATTAGACGATCTCAAACTGCACAAAAATGTCGCTGCAGTACAGTGCATATCCCAAAAGTTATTGCAGATTACATTGTTCTGTTTTCTATGCTTTTCAAACATGCGTAGCTAATAAACTAACCTATACACGTACTTCTAAATGCTTACCCATGCCCACTATAGCATCAGATCTCAAAGTATCTCGAAAGATTTTTCTCTATAGTATGATACAACTTAAAAAAACAGCAGTTGCTAACACTGGGCCGCGGTCCGCGGTCTCCTGTATTACTCCGCTGTCCAATCGCAACAGTAAACGAAGTCAGGCGTTTAATGTCTGACTATATCAAACAATCCACATATCAAAATTATAGAGCTCATAATTTTTTTATTGTGATAAGCTTCTTGTTTAGGTAACAAGAAATGTTTAAGCAGTGGACTACTTTTTCGTCGTGTAGGAATTCTGCGCGCGGAGGCTCAATGTGGGCGAAGCTTCACTGCAGACTTAAGTTGCATCCGACTATAGGTGCAACAGGTTTTTCACAATTTTGCATTTCCTGAGACAAGTTGAGCTCAACTGCCAGTTTTCACCTTTGCGTTTTCTTTTACAGTTGAAACAAATTTGCAGCTATCTTGCATATTTTGAAAGCATATTTTGAAAGCGAAATGCATATTTTGAAAGCAGAGAAAAGTAGCTTTTCGGAGATATCTGAACCATATTTATGAAGTGAGCGAGCGAGGTACAATCGACGTACAAATATCACCAAAAATGGTTCCCGCTCACAGTCAGAGTGGGACCGCCACCTTTGCGCCGGAGAAATTCCCGATTGACACTAGCTTCAAGAGAGACCTATTACTCGCCTGACGGGGACTCCGAAACTGCTGAAGCTGAAAGGTTTTGTAGATGAAAAATCCATCAGATTTTCTTTTTATGTTTCTCATCAGATAGAGTCTAGTATACATAGCCGGTCTACGCTAATTCTGAGTTCATTTGATTTCGCGGCTCTTGCGTAAATTTAAATCTTTTTGCCGCGGACAATAAAACAACTCGCATTGAGGAAATTTTGCAGTGCTGTTTTATATGCTGATATCAAAAAGAAAGTAAACAGCAATACAACGTTGAATAAAAACCAACGTTCAGAATTTTTTTATAGTCTGAACCCTTTTGAACCGGTTCGACTCTATCCTGAGCGGTTCGAACCGGAACGGAATGCCACTCCGGAGCCAAACCCGAAAGGCGTGAACCCGAAAAAATTCTGGTTCGACACCCTGGTTCCCACGTATATAATTTGGTACATACCGTCTGCTTTGAGGGCATTGCTATATGGTTCTCCAAGCGTGGTCACGTTTTATGTTTTTCTTATAGTTTCGTTCGCGTACGTCCCACAAGACGCAACGCTTTTCCACTTCGGCGGTTAGGGCCTCGTTAAAGGTTGTCTTGTCCATTTTGGCCGAACACTACGCGCGGACGAACACGATGCGCGAATGCACGTGGCTCCTTGGACGCGCGCACCAGTGAATACAGCTCTGCCGAGGAAGTTCCGCCAAAAAGGTTCCGCCGAGATGCGTAGAGCCACTGGAAAAAACTTCAGAGTACCGCATTTCTTTTCCCCGCGCCGCCGACGAGGTCATTGGCCCAACCGTACCACGTGATCTTGGGATGCCATATACCTTCCAAGCGCCCGTCGGACCGGCTGAGAAGAGCGGAGGTTCCCGACGTTTCTCGTGTCGCAACTGTCGCTCTCGTGTTTGATACTGAAGAAATCATGCCTGGCTGCTGCGCCTTCGGATGCAGCAACGAACCGAGTCCGGAAAGACTTTTTTCTCGATTCCGACCGGGAAAAATGACCGAGAACGTCGTTCTGCGTGGTTGCCAAGAATCGGCCGGGAGAACTTCAAGCCTTCAAAATACACACGCTGGGTGCGAGGTAAGTGCACCTTGCTTGTGCTTTTTGGTGCTGTTTTAGAAGGTACGTAAGCGCAGTGCACGCGGTGTTAGCGATAGGATGCTAAGAAAATAGGAGTTCACAGCAAGACCATCGCGCATGTCGCGGAGGGATCGTTCGCGGCTTGCCCGCTTGACGCGGGTACACAGCTTCCACCCTCTCCGTTCGATGACGTTCTTCGTCACACCTGCGGTAACTCGGGACGTTCTACGTCCCCCGCTTATGAACGTGGGTGGCGCTGATGAACACTCTCAAGGTTAGGTTACTTGTAAACATAAATACCCCCGAAAGCAGAAGGTTTGACAGCCGTCGCCGTAGCTCAGAGCTAGAGCACCGGACGCGTAATTCGGAGGTCGTGGGTTCGGATCCCACCGGCGGCACGTGGTTGTTTTTTCTTCTACTTTTGTAATCGATTAGCTTTAAGCGATAACATATTCAGTAATATTATAAATTGATCAACAACACAAAACAAATAAATTCATTAAAAAAAAATTCCCCTGTGCCCCTTGGTTTCTGTGGCTGTTGGCTTCTGTCATATTTATAACGAGCCCCTCAATCCCGTTCCCTTGTTTGCTTAATTGCTTAGCGAGGGCCTCGGTTCTGGCAGCCTTGATGCCATAGGCAGCATAAGAGGGTTCTCAGGCAGCTTCCACCCTTTCCGTTCGATGACGTTCTTCGTCACACCTGCGGTAACTCAGGACGTTCTACGTCCGCCGCTTATGAACGTGGGTGGCGCTGATGAACACTCTCAGGGTTAGGTTACTTGTAAACATAAATACCCCCGAAAGCAGAAGGTTTGACAGCCGTCGCCGTAGGTCAGAGGTAGAGCACCGGACGCGTAATTCGGAGGTCGTGGGTTCGGATCCCACCGGCGGCACGTGGTTGTTTTTTCTTCTGCTTTTGTAATCGATTAGCTTTAAGCGATTACATATTCAGTAATATTATAAATTGATCAAAAACACAAAACAAATAAATTCATTTAAAAAGAAAATTCCCCTGTGCCCCTTGGTTTCTGTGGCTGTTGGCTTCTGTCATGTACGCGCTTGTTACTCAACACACGTGGCTCTTCGACTATTCCGTGCTTGTGGCACGCGAAGGCACATTTTTCGCGCGAGAATTCCGCGTCCTAACGTGCACCAAGCACTCGCACGATCTTTCCGCGCCTCGAGTCATTCGACCCACGGCACTTGTTTTTCGCGGACCGTGACGATCGCAGTCAATAAAAGCATGGTCGGGCATGTCTTACTTCCACATAACGGCCGCTTTCTGTTCAGTTGTGTTGGGACTGGTAGAAAAATAGAAATGGGTCAAATGTTCGCAATACTTGAAGCTGCGTGTTTGCGGCGAAATGCGTGTTTATATCGCAAATGAGGTAGTTTAAGTGTCACTGCGTACACTTAGAAACCCTTATAACGTATTCTTTTTCTTCACCTCTTTATTTGGATGTTTCAGCTTACTATTACAGCTATCTTCCATGTTTTTCTTGTTCCACATATTTGGAACAGGGCTTCACTCGAAAAAGCCCTGGGAGCCTCCTTGGGCAGCCCAGCATTCGGGTGACCAGCATCACTCTTCTAACTGTACAACAAACATTTGCAGGGCCACTTTTGTGCTGAAGACTTCGAGAAGCCTGGAGTGGATGGGAAGAAGAAGCTAATGTCAAGCAGTTTCGTCCTGCTTGAACGAGACGGCGGTCCCATGCGGTCTACGACGCTCACTGCACAAAAGCACGAGCTGGACTTTCTGCTGCTCGGAGTGGCGAAATGTTTCCTTCGTAGCTTGCACCGCGGGAGGGGAAAAAACGCGTGCACAAGCTCCCGATACAGCGCTAAGATGCTGCTCACAATCATAGCACAGTTCCTGCAGTAAACGCAACCGCGGAGCAAAACAACCGCCGGCTGCATTACTTCGCACAAAATAACAATATTTTTTTCTCTTCTGAGCAACCATTGTCTCCGAGCACGAAGTATTTGCGCTTCAGTGAACACCCAACCCGATATGTCACCGAATATCAAGCTCTTTCAACACGGCGACCTTCCTGCGACGCAGTCGGCTTGGAAGGTAAATGGCATAGGCCGCTCAGTGTTGCCAGTCAAATTCCGACCTTTGCGGTACTCTGAAATTTTTTCCAGTGACTCTAGAGATGCGCGGAGAGCAGAGCCATGTGTTGGCAAACCAAAAAACCAAAATGACACGTGACTGCACGCTGATTGGTGGACGCCGGCCGTGACGTCAGGGCCGTTTCACATGCACCATCACATTTGAGTATGAGGTGTTCAGTTGTTTCCATCTATCTACCACACATTGCACATGTGTCATCTCCTTCGTTAAATTTCTTTTTGTAGCTGCGCGTTCTAAGGCACCCTGACCTACCTTCAAAAAATAGGGCACTGCCTCTTGAGTTATCATAGAAAAATTTTTTCCTGATCTGCCTTTCCCAGTATCGATATAGTTCTACACTATGTTTCTTTTCCATTGAATTAATCCCATTTTTACCTTCCGCGTTCTTAACCTGTCGTTTAATGATCTTTCTTTCTCCGTCCTCATGACCGGCATACTTACTGGTTAGTTTTCTAGTTCTTTTCCGCCACTGTGAGTCAACGCTCTTTCTGTATACATATTTAAATATGTATACACATTTAATACATATTTAAATATGTATTTAAATATGTAAGGTATATTTAAATACCTTAGCTGCCCACATGTTATCGTCCAATTTCCTCAGGCGTTCTTCATATAGTATTTTACTCTAGCTTCCCGTGCTTCGAACGATGCCCAGCCCATACCCCCTTGTACTGCCTCGTTTGTGGTTTTGCCGTGGGCACCTAGTGCTAATCTTCCAACAGCTCCCTGATTTACGTCTAATCTCGACGGAACTTCTGCCCTTAAGCACAGAACCGTATTGCCGAAAGTAGGCCCCGGCACCATTATTCCTTTCCAAATACCTCTTAGTACTTCATATTTGTTGTACCCCCATAATGCCCTATGTTTCATTATCCCTGCGTCCCTTCGTCCTTTTGCCGTAAGAGACTGTTCATGCTTTTCCGCGTATATCTGCCCTTCGTTTAGCCATATACTGAGGTATTTGTATTCAGCCACTTTGGGTATTTCGTGGCCTTGCACTATAAGCACCTGATCAGTTGTACCGTTGAAAATCATCAAACCTGATTTAGTTGCGCTAAAACTGAATCCTAGAGCGTCTCCTTCGTCTCCACAACAATTAACCAAAGTTTGTAAATCTTCCTGGCTATCTGCTAACACTCCCAAGTTCAGGTTATTTGTAAACATAAATACCCCCGAAAGCAGAAGATTTGACAGCCGTCGCCGTAGCTCAGCGGTAGAGCACCGGACGCGTAATTCGGAGGTCGTGGGTTCGGATCCCACCGGCGGCATGTGGTTGTTTTTTCTTCTGCTTTTCTAATCAATTAGCTTTAAGCGATAACATATTCAGTAATATTATAAATTGATCAACACCACAAAATAAATAAATAAACAAAAAAAATCCCCTGTGCCCCTTGGTTTCTGTGGCTGTTGGCTTCTCTCATATTTATTACGAGCCCCTCATTCCCCTTTCCTTGTCTGCTTAATTGCTTAACGAGGGCCTCGGTTCTCGCAGTCTTGATGCCTTAGGAAGCATAAGAGGGTTCTCACACAGCTTCCACCCTCGCCGTTCGATGACGTTCTACGTCACATCAGCGGTAACTCAGGACGTTCTACGTCCGCCGCTTAAGAACGTGGGTGGCGCTGGTGAACACTCCCAAGTTCAGGTTATTTGTAAACATAAATACCCCCGAAAGCAGAAGATTTGACAGCCGTCGCCGTCAAATCGCCGTTCTCCTCCTTTTCTAAGGAAATAAAATGATTGATTGATTGATTGATTGATTGATTGATTGATTGATTGATTGATTGATTGATTGATTGATTGATTGATTGATTGAACTCAGCGGTAGAGAACCGGACGCGTAATTCGGAGGTCGTGGGTTCGGATCCCACCGGCGGCATGTGGTTGTTTTTTCTTCTGCTTTTCTAATCAATTAGCTTTAAGCGATAACATATTCAGTAATATTATAAATTGATCAACACCACAAAATAAATAAATAAACAAAAAAATCCCCTGTGCCCCTTGGTTTCTGTGGCTGTTGGCTTCTCTCATGCTAACAGTACAGTACAAAAAAATTCAGGGGGCACTTTGACTGTCTAAAGTAGGTAGAGGCGGAAGCGTTTTCCGCACCACCTTCGCTGTTTCTGTGGCACTGGTGGCGTCACATATATTTGAGTACTAATTACTAAGTGATGGCAAATCACTAATTAATTGTTAATTACTGAGTAATGCCTGAATACTAATTAACTGCTAATTAATGACGCTTAAGCTTCGCCTTTAGGAGTGGAGCGCGACAGCGTGTTGTAGCGCTGCCAGGGAGTCCACGGAACCCCACCACCCGTTCGGCGCGATGCGTTTCCCTTTAAACGCAACGCTTTTTGAGGAAAGGAAATGGTGCAGTAATTCTCTGTCATCTCGGTGTACACCTGGACCGCACCGTAGAGGAAGGGAGGAAGTGGGAGTGGAAGAAGAAAGACAAAGAGGGCCCGTAATGAAGAAAATGAAAATTGTATTTGAGGAAAGGAAATTACGCAGTAACGGTCTCACATATCTCGGTGGACACCCGTCAAAATTCAGGGGGGCACTTATTTGACCTAAAGTGTGGTCACTGATGTGTGGTTAAGATGTTAAGCTTCGCCCCTAAGAGTGGAACGCGACAGCGTCTTGCAACGCTGCCAAGGAGTCCATAGAACGCCATTGCCCATTCGGTTCTACGCCTCGCTCGTCGGTAAATTGGTCTTTGAGGAATGGAAATGTATCTGTCTCTCATATCTCGGTGGACACCTAAACCTCTCCGGAAGGGAAGGGAGGAGGGTGGGAGTGAGCGAAGACAACGTATTCACTGGACGCGCCTTTGTTCTTTCCAAACCATCGAGCTGGCATGGCGGAGTGGATAGCATGCTCGTCTCGCACGCCGAAGACCGGGGTTCGATTCCCGAGCTCGACCAATTTCCTACTGCGTTTTATTTATTTATATGGCCTGACAAGAAAAGTTATTTAGGCTAACTGGGTGATTAAGCAATTAACTAAGCTCAGTCCCGCTTACTTGGAGCATCACTATACGATCTCTTCAATTGGTTGCATGGTTACTAGGCAAAGTACAATTGGCCCCGTTTGAAATGCGCGCACTGTGACGTCACGACCGTTTCCACCAATTGAAAAGCGTGACATTTTCTGTCGACAACTGCTGCTTACAACGATGAGACATTAAAGGCTTCCGCCTTAATATCGTCCGCATACATTAAACCCGGGAGTCGCTGCTCAACTACATTTCCGCCAAATCTGTACGACAGATTATAACCTAGATTACTTTCTTTTAGCCTTCTTTCCATATTTATCACATAAAGCATGAACAGCAGCGGTGATAGAGGACAACCTTGCCTTAATCCTTTGTGCACCCCCCCAGTTGTGGTGCTTTTTTTCCCTTCCCATGTAATTTCAGCTTTATTATCTCGATAGATTTCCTGTAGAAAATCAATTACCCCATGAGCGATACCTGAATTTTTTAATATACTCCACAGGAGTTCCCTGTTCACATTATCGTATGCACCGCTTATGTCCAGAAATGCTAAATACAGAGGTTTGTTTTCCGCCTTAGCTATTTTTATGCATTGGGTAAGCACGAACAGGCTATCATTTAAGCGCCTACCCCTTCTGAACCCAGTCTGAAGTTCTCCGAGTATCCGATTACCTTCTACCCATGACTGCATTTTTAATTTCACCGCCTGCATTGCCAGCCTGTGCATAACAGATGTTATCGTAAACGGACGGAAGGATTTTATGTTCATCTTATCTCCTTTACCTTTCTAAATCAAATTCATTTTACACTGTCTCCAGCTGTACGGAATTTGCTTATTTGTTTTGACTGTCTCCAATGCTTTTATCAGCGCTTCTTTGCTTCTTGGGCCAAGTTCATTAATCAGCTTAATTGGAATTTCGTCTATCCCTGCGGATGTGGTTTTAGGAATATTTGCTTCCGCCTTTTTCCATTTAAGAGTAGTCAGTTCTAAGCTGTTCTGTATTGTACTGTCCCATGTTGCCGACTCACTTGGAGAGATTACCCCATTGTCTTTGCTAAAAGACGCAGCTATCAATGACGTGATGTAGTTCACAGCATTGTCTCCCTCTAAACATTTTCCCTCAGCATCTTTAATCTGTTCCTGCTTTCTTTGATTTGTTTTTTCCAACCAGCTTATATGGTTCCAGAATTTTCTCGGCCCCCCTTTACTTGCTCGCGAACTTCAGCCAGCCGTTTATCAGAGGACTGCTTTATTTTAGCCTGGACTAGGACCTGAACTTGCTGTTTCTTTTGTCGATAAGATTCCCATTTTTCGCCTATTTCGTCTTCAGATAACTGCGCCCTCTTTGCTTCTCTCTGTTCCCTTGCAGCCGCCTGTCGTTGTTCGATGGCCTTGTTAATTTCCATATTCCACCAGATTCATGACTTCCTCTTTCCTCTCCAGCGGTTTACTCCTTTCACTTGTTTCATTTTTGTAGCGATGAGCAGTTCTAACTGATTATAATCCCACTTTTCTATGGGGAGTTTCTCGATTACTTCTTCTATATCGGCTGATATGAGCGCTATTTGTTCATCGTTTAATTTTGCGTTGTCTTTTTGACTTCGCTGCATTTCTCTTTTGACTAGGGCTCCCGACTGCAGACTAATACGTTTATGATCACTTCCTTGGCTGTACTTCCCCTCTTCGTCTATTTCCATTATTGCGAGCTTGCTATAGATGCCCTGCGACACAGTAGTCAATGGTTGTCTGCCTGTTACGGGATTCCCACGTGATTTGTCAATCACATTTAGTTTCTCTATTGACAATAACTAGGTTGTGCCGCTCACAGAAGTCTAGCATTAACTTCCCGTTACAATCTGTGTATCCACCAGATACTCGATGTGACCATTCATGTCTCCTAGCAGAACAATATCGACACCGTCTCCAAACTGCTTTATATCGTCATTGAGGCACTTAACTAGATCCTTGTTTTCTTGCCAACATTTGACCCCGGTCCCTAAATAAACTACCCCTATAGCCATGTCCTTTTGCCAGCAACTGTACCTGATACCCAGACATGTTCGTTGAAAGTTGATTTTAATCTTTGCCAATTTGTTCCTTGATGTATCAGCATACCTACTCCTCCTCCCTTCTTCTCCGTCGTTGTTCTGTGTCACCCTTCTCAGACATAGCCATCGATTAAAGGTGGATCTTCTAGATCCCTCAGATGTGTCTCGCATAGAGCGTACACACCTACTGCTTCGTCCTTTAACTGCTGGTCTATTTCTAGCCATTTCGCTCTCTTTCTACCTCCTTGCATGTTTATGTAACTGATCCTGACGTTAAATTTCTTTCTCGTAGTTTTCCTTCTGGACCTCCAAGTAGCCATTTTGTTGGGATCAGCCGCCATTGTTACATTTACTACTTCGCTTCTACCTACCCTTACGCCCTGAGCCACCGTGGACCCCCTAAAAAAGCTACCGCTCGGCCTCCCAGGCGCCAGCCTATCTCGTCTCCTGCCCTTCCACTGAAATGGATGCCATCTCGTCCAAAGCCTCCGCCCAAGCCTGCTCTGCGCACTTCCTTGTTTATGTCCACCACCTCAAAGCCTTTCTCGGGGCTTAACTGCCTTATCTCTCGATTAAGGTTCACAACGTCGTTAGCAACCTCTCCATTCCTTCCTTGTACCTCCGGCACTGTACACACCACGATCTGCGCTTGCTGTGCTACCGCCCTTATACCGCCAACTCCCTCAGCTAATCTTTTCACTACTTGTGCGGCGTCACCATTCAGGACATCATTTAGCCCCGCCGCTACCACTACCAACTTACGCCTTGCAACATTCTCGGAAAGTTCACTTTTTGTCTCTCTCAGAAGATCGTACATTGTCCCTCCTGGAAACACTCCGACTGCTACCCGCCTATCACCCTTGGTCAAGTACGAGGTATCTGTTAGAAAAGTATCCGACCTTATTTTTCATTTTTGCGAACACCTGATCGATATGAAACAAGCGCGCTTGCATCAGCCGAACTTGAATCCTCGTGCGTATGCACGATTTTTTTCCCGCCTGCTGATAGCGTCAGTCGCTCGGACGCAGCCTTTGAGGGAGGTAGTGCGCAGTGCTCTCGTCGTGGCAAATTTTGCCAGAAACTGGGCGACAGCGAAGTGGAAAACATTCCGAGTATTCAGACGGCTTTCGGGGACTATGCTATGAGCAGCACACAGATTAAGCAATGGTACAACTGCTTAAAAGACGGCCGCACATCGGTGGAGAGAGAGCCACGCTCTGGTTGGCCATCAACATGCCGAAATGACCAGGTCATTGCCGATGTAAACGCTGTGGTGATGAGGGACCGTCGTGTGACTATCCGAGGAATTGCGGAAGAGGTGGACATCAGGACTTTTATTGCGAAAGCAATACTGCGTGCACTCTTCTGCCATCCATGGTCGTGGCGCCTCCTTACACAGCGGTGCGTCACGTGACCGTGTGACGTTACGACAGACCGAGAAACGGGGCCGCAGCTCGCGCCATTGATGGCGGAGGTACAGCCTTACAGGCCAGCTGAGCCGCTCCACCACATGACCGCGTGACGTCACGACAGACCGAGAGCTGGAGCCCCAGCTCGCGCCATCGATTGTGGAGGTACAGCATTACACGCCGGCTGCGCCGCTGCCGAGAGAGGGCGCTCGCTAGAGCGGGATAAAACGGGGGGGGGGGGGGGGGGGGGGCTGCAGCTGCGCTCCTCTCAGTGCTCTATGTCGGATGATGTGTACAAGGCGAGGCTAGAACGATCTGCTGCGGCCAAGCGACGGCGCCGCGCCGAAGAAACAGACGAAGAACAGGAAGAACGGCTAGCTAAACAACGTGCGTATGCAGCAGCCTGGCGAGCACGCCGGTCAACATCACTTGATGCGGGCGCATCTACAAGTGCAGGGCCAAGTTTAATGAGTGGTATTTATCTTTCCTCATACCTTTTTTTTCCACATTTCATTATCACCGAATATTTCAACATGAAGAGAGTTGCGGCGAAATGCGCGCTGAAACTGCTCACGGTGGAGCAAAAGCAGCTTCGTGTTGAAGTCTCAAAGGACATGCTAGATTCCACAAACAGTGACTCCGACTTCATCAACACCATAATTACTCGTCACAAGACTTGGGTGTACGGGGACAACCCGGAAACCGAGTCCCAGTCGTCACAGTAGAAGCATTCTACGTCAACAAGACCAAAGAAGGCCTGCGAATTGCCCAGCAACGTCAAACTGATGCTCACTGCTTTATTTGACTCCAGCTGTGTGGCACACCGCGAGTACGCACCCCAGAGGGTCAAATAATGACCAATGAGTACTACAGGGATGTCCTCCGTAGTCTACGTGATGCTGTGCGGCGCAAGAGACTGGAGCTGAGGTCAACAGGAAATTGGCGTATACATCACGACAATGCCCCTACACGTTCCTCGCACTTGATTCAGCCTTTTAAAGCGAAAGCTGTACTACTTGCCCTTTCAGCCTTTGCCGTGGCGCGGCGATGCCACCATTGACCTTTAGTTGACCTCTGTGTGACGGCATGTGTGACATCACGCCGAAGAGAAGGGCGACCGACTCGCGCCGTCGCAAGCCGCGGCGGTGCCACCATCGGCGCCTGACTCCTGCGCTCTCCGCTAGGAGCGCAACAGGTGTTGCGACGTCACGCCGACGAGAAGGGCGACCGACTTGCGCCGTCGCAAGCCGCGGCGGTGCCACCATCGGCGCCTAGCTCCTGCGCTGTCCGCTAGGAGCGCCATTGTGGCGTTACCATGGCGTTACGCTGAAGAGATTAGGCTCGACTCACGTCGCTAGAAAGCAGTAGCTGTGCCAACCACCAGCGGCTTAACATTGCTTCGCGATCTCGCGCCGTCCGTGTGCGACGGCGGTGCACATGAACGGCGGCCTGACTGGACTGGATTGTATTAGAATAGATTAGATGAGATTACATTAGATTATATTGGATTGGATTGCATTTGATTAGATTGAATTGTATAACAGATGCATCGCCACAAGTCTAACCACAAGCACCACCACCAGCTACACAACCAGCTGAACCATGGCGTAGGTACGGATATTGCTTTCGCAATTACCGGGCTTAACCAAGCTAAGCCACAGCGAATTTTTTTTTGGCAAAAAACCAGACTCCTGTAGTTCAACATGCCCCTTACTCTCCTGATATGGCCCCCTGCGACTTCTGGCTGTTTCCCAAAATCAAGAGACCATCGAAAGGAGCTCGATTTCTGACAAGAGATGACATTATGGCTGCAACGACGGCTCAGCTAAACTCCATTCCGAAAGAGCCCTTTTCGGAATACTTCCAACAGTGGCGGCACCGCTGGGAGAAGTGTGAGGAGTCCCAAGGAGGCTAATTTGAAGATGATCAGGTTTTCAACGCTCCAGTTATGCCAGTTATTTTTTCTTCAGCCAAAGGTCGGATACTTTTCTCACAGACCTCGTATAGCCCTTTTGCACCGCCTCATGTTTGAGTCACCAGCGATAAGCACTAGTGTACTCTGCCCCTCCCTCCTAACTTCCGGATCGTGCTGTGATCTCATTTCCTGGGATTAGCTCGCTCCCCTTCTCTGTATCGTCCCCTTCTCTGTTGCGGCAAAACGCTAGGCCACACCGGCCACACCGGCGGCAAGGAATACGCGGGAAAGCGCCGCCGCGCAAAGCTCCCTTCATGCCAAACCGGTCGATGTCCGTGATTCTGCAGGAGCGCGTGCGGCATCGCCGCCGCCGCTGGCATGTAACTTTAGTAGGAGCCAAGAGGTGGCGACACAGACGCTCCCCACGTGATAACGCCGGGCGCCCGTCATTGGTCTCCCCGCTCCGCGGCACGCGGAATGTAGAATATCAGCCTAGAATCACTTCTTTAGATATATATGCTGGCTGCGGTCAGCAGATGTCTGTGCTTTCTTGATGTGACAGCGTGTCAGGACAAGTCTGTATATCTAGCAATGCGGCTAGCTCGCCCTGGTCACAGTTCCCCTGGCTTACTGTCTTGACAAGACCATTGAATGAAAGACATTATCAAAAACTGTGTTGGGAAAGGGGCCGTCCCTGCTACGTGATGACTGCCGGATAATATCAAATAGGTTTTCAAGGGGGTCCTGACTGGTTCTTGACGTCATCCAGTATTTGTATCCAACTTTCTGCGTAAGATAGGCTGGTGTACTGATTATGGCAACGCGCAAGACGCGAAGGCATACAGCAGCGGCTGCAGCGGCTCAAACGCGCGTCAGCGCACGCTCCTACAGTGAAGGCGGCGGTGGTGCCGCCTCGCGGGGGCGCGGAGAAGTACAATCTCTTGACATAGACGGCGTCACCGCATTGCATGGCGGCGGCTAAGGAGTGAGCCCACTACCCCCTTCTAGCTCACTTTAACGCGGCAAGCCGCCGAAAATGGCTCCTCGACCCATTCGCTGCGCGGCAGATCAAACCGCTGTCGCTGCAGATTTCGCGGCAAGCGCTTGCCGCCGGCGAAGTGCCGCGAGCGTTTTGCCGCCAATGTGTTCGTACTTGACTACTTCGCTTAGAACCACTTGGCGGCGCAATTTCGTGATGGATTTAGTTGGGCAAGCGTCAGAATGACGCGCGCGTTCCATCAACCGCGCGGCAATCGCGCCCGAAATCGCGCCAAGCGGTTCCAGCTTTAGAGATTAAAATCAAAGCTACTCTTGAATAATATCTTGTATACTTTGCAATTCCATCACATGGAAATAAATGTCTTATAATCATTCCTCATCTTTGCGCTCCGTTTTGGACGTAGGGGCCTTGGTGGGAGGAGTATGGGGTTGGGGTGAGGGGCACTGCGTGAAACTTGGCTAAAACTTGGCTCATTCTCATGGAAAACTCTGCGCACGCCTATGGACACCATTCAAAAAGTTTTCTAAGCATCTTAGTTGACGCTTAACAGGCACTCATCGTCTCAGCAGCAATCGCGGGAGCACACGTGCGCAGCATTCGGTGCATGGAATATGCCTGATGAGTGACCGCTTTCTTCGAACATCGAAATTGTGAAAATTGGCCAAACACCTGGAAAAAACCTGGGCGGCTCATCACCACATGTTTGCAATTTACGCTATGCTTGGGGAGCCATGAGGGCAGTCGCCGCGGCAGCAAGTCTCTCATCCCCTCCTTTGTCAGCAAACAAAGGAAGAGTGTGTGAACGTGAATGAGTGCGTGGACATGAGGGTGAGTGAATGGTTGTGTGAGCCAACATGACTGTGAGTGGACATGAGTGAGACTGAGTGGTTTTGAGAGCGAATAGACATTAGTGTGAGGGAGTGGTTGTGAGTGCGAGTGGTCATGACTGTGAGGGAGTGGTTGTGAGTGCGAATGGTCGTCAGTGTAAGTGTGAGTGAGTGGATGTGAGTGGGAGTGGCCATGAGTGTAAGTGTGATTGAGCCACCTCTCATGCTGCCGAGGTATGATTTGGACACAATAATCGAAAGAATGCTCTCCCCAGATACGGGGTTCGGACGCAACAACTGAATGACCGCTCCGCAAAGCACGACGTCTTGTCACGGGCCTGCCTCGCTTCACTCGTTTCGAGGCACTGAAGAGCCGTAGCCTCATCAGTAACTTCTCGGAGCTAACGGAAACAGACTGGCTCACGCAAGAAACCAGGCTTCAATCTGCACAGCCCGGCCGAAACACACTCCGTCGCCTAGGTCATGATCCCGATGGCCTGCCGCCACTACTACGCCGCGCTCGCCCATGGGAACGAGCTTTAGTCATTATGGACAGAAAACCTCTTCCTTTTCGCAGGGAAGTGCGTCACGGTGGTCGAAAATCTGCCTTAGTAAAGCGGCATGCTCGCTCTTTCCAAGAAAACTTGTCGCACGAACGTATCATCAAGCGGATGGTGTTGTGCTCGGTTGGGAATGACACCCGCACCGTCTTCTCTGCAGCTTCATTCGACCAAACTACTGATTCCCAAGTTGGTCACCACCACATCGCCAGCTGTCCGGCCAAGGTCACAATCTGACCGTGCAAGCGTCCTCAATTACTTCTATGCAGCCCTGACAAAGGACAGGGGGACCTTCGCATATCATCACCGGTATACACAGCCTCGCAAGCAACATATGTAGGCTGCGCCATGGCCTTTGGCGGAAATATGCAGCCCAAGGTGTTTGCTTCGCGTTGGTGTGCGGCTCATTTTGCATAGTCAGCATTTAAATCTTTCGAAAGTAAGAGCAAAAGGAATTCGAAAGGAATTTCGAAAGTGACAAAGAAAGGAATTTTAATGAGAGGAAAAGGTGGAGAGATCGGCCAGTGGTAACATGGCCCTGACCTGCTACTCCACACAGGGGAAAACGAAGGGGAGGAAAGGGAAAGTGCGAATGAAGGTTGATGATGGCGTAATAGAATGAGTTTCATGGGTGATGTCTACACACACACACACACACACACACACACACACACACACACACACACACACACACACACACACACACACACACACACACGCACACGCACACACACACACACACACACACACACACGCACACACACACACGCACGCACGCACGCACACGCACGCACACACACACGCACACACACACTGGCTGCCACTCGCATCGCGGTGAGTAGACGCACGTAAATCTCGTGTCTTCAACACACACACCGACACATGTCATTAGCACATACTGGGGTAGGGGCTCCTTGAAAACCCAAATGCAAACCATGTAAACTGTGTAAACCATGTAGGTAGTGCACAGGAGGTCCCAGACGGGTACCCAAGCCTGTTTCACGCAATAACTTGAGCACGACCTTTGTCACACACCACCAATCAGAACGTTTCGCCCTGGCAAGTAGAAGAGTTTCTTCAGAGAGAGGGCGAGAGTCCAGTTGTTTCACGGTCGCTTCCAATGTTCTCCTCTCATCAGTGTTCGAGCACTCGCAATGAAGGTGTCCAGTAGTCTCTGGAGTGTAGCACTGTACGCAATTTGGATTAGTTTCGATTCCGATCTTGTGAAGGTAGTGTTTGGTGTAGGCAACGCCAAGCCGTAACCGATAGAATGAAGTCCCATGACGTCGCATTACCCTAGATGGTAGGTGAAATCGTGAGCAGGCGTCAAGCTTAGAGATGCGGTCCTATCGATGGATCGAATCGTTCTAGTGCAACTGCATTGCGGCTTGCTTTAAAAGAGTCATCAAGGCTCCAATGTCAGATCTGGAAAAAACTATTTCAATGAAAGCACCATCATCATGTGCCAGCCGAGCCTCGGCATCAGCAAGCCAATGGCTTGGTATCCTCTGAAGCTTTATGATATGGCCGCGGTGAAAAGACTCGTCTAACAAAAGCACAATCTGTTGAACCAGCTGCTCGCATGTCCTAGGTTAACATAAGTTGTCATGACCTGCAATCCCGATCTCGAGTCGCAGAATATAGACCATTGGTGCGCTAACTGGTGACCAATATAACGGACGGCCTCTCGTATGGCTGCCAATTCGATTGCCGTAGATGACGGTTTATGCATTAGCCTGAAACGGTGACATAAGGCATTTCCTGGCACTATCAGGGCTGCAGCTGAACAGGTGATCGTCACGGTTCCGTCCACAAAAAACATGCTGGGAATCACCATACAAAGATGCAATGTATGACAGTGCCAGCTGTGTCAGACCGACTGTTGGGATGTGCGTCTTCTTTGTTATCGCTGGAAGGGTTGTGCGTATATATGGTTTCGGTACTGCACAAAGTGGCACCTCCGCAATCTGGTGTGGCATGTAGTTCGAAGGCACCGCACTGCACTGCATTCAGATGGCTTTGAAAAGTGCTGAGTTTGGGCGCTGGTCAGGGGGCGATGACGATGCCTGGTCAGATGTCGCAATTGCACATGAAGAGGCTACTGTCGAAAATAAATTCGTGCAGGGCAGGCGGGGGCCTCGTAAAATGTACCTCATGTAGAAGCTTTGCGTGGCAAACCCAATCATACTCTTAAAACATGAGCCTGCGCGCTTTCAAGCGCACGCCTGCCTGACAGTCTGATCCCCGATAGAACGGGTGCACTGTATCTGAGAAGACCGACTACTAGACGTGAAGTAAAGATCGCTCAGAGGGACCCCAGGATTTCTCTGCCATACACCACACAATGCTTGCAAAGCTGTCCTCGACAGGCATCTACAAAATCGTGTAAGAAATTGCTAACTTAAATTGGCCGCGTTAACTTTTTTCGCGCTCACACTGAGCTGGTTAGGCTTCTTCGTGCTCACATTGGACTTGTTAGCCCGCTTCGTACGCACACTGGCCCCACACTCTGTCGGGGTTTCAGAGAGCTTCCTTTTTGAGGCGTCTACTCACAATCTCAGTGTAGCCATCGTCGAACTCCATGTCATCCGAGTCGGATAGGCCAGATGACCCCGGGAGCTCTGAGAGTAGATCCCCACTGCATCCAGGTGCGGTCCGCACTGTTAACCACAGAAGGCAGCAGAGGCGGCGGGTCATCCGCCATCGGCTGGGACGGAGAGGTCGCCTTGAAAGCCACAGAAGCACAAAATATTCTGAAAAAACAGGAGCTCGATCAAGAGAAGCTGCCGTCTTCTTCTTCACCTCTTTTTAATGGCACATACCCACGTGGGGGATTAAGCTGCCGTTCGCAGCGCTCTTCTTCTTCCTTCCCGTGGCGAAAAATCTTGCGATGCGCTGGGAGCGAACGCCACCGGCGCGCGCCGACGTCGGTCCAGGAGCAGTGTGCAGCCAGCGTAGCGACGCTGTCATTACTCGCAGTGGGTGCTCGGCGCAAAAGAAGCGGCCACAACAGACTGTAAAGCATCATACAAAACAAGGAAATAGCGTAAAGATAAAAAGAAGGCTCCTTACACTGGAATCATATCCTCTATATTTGAGCAGCAGTCTTGCCAAAGTACAGCCGTGACAACCTCTACGTATGTTGGCTGTTCTCAGAGAAGTTTTTTATATACCATATGTAAGCTTTTCCTGCACGTTAGACTTAAAAAGCAACATTTCTCATTAGCCATACACCTGGCATGGTTCTGTGCGGATTTTATAGGCACTCCGATGGCAGGAAATGTATTGTAAAAAAGGCGAAACGCCAATATACTTCTTTCATCGCTGAACCGGAGAGATGTGCTGAGAAATAATTTCTGTTTGTTCTTATGATGCCTCTGTTTTCCTAGGCGCGCCTTACCATTTTGCGCTCACGCTTGTATCTTCGTAGCTAACAGCAAACTACCAAACCCCCTTTGCAGTTCAGGCCATTATAAAAACTGAGAGTTCGCGTGATGTGCAAAAGCGTTTATTAATCGTATGAGCGCTGATATAGAGCTATGTCGGGAGATACTGAAAGGCTGTGCTATGTATTTTACGTTCCATTCAATGCCTGGTCAGCAACAACAACTACTGCAAGCAGCGCACGAGGACGAAGAAGAGCAAAGGAAAAAGGCAGCCACTTATCCTGACGCAAGCTGAAGGCGCCACACGTGAGAGACCGCCCGTTCGTACAGAACACTGGCAAACTCAAGACTGCGAGACTGCGAATACTGCTGATTACTGCCGCGGAGCAACCACGCTGGGCAAGTCAGCCAGCGATTTACTGCAAGGCAGCGAGCATCGCAATCGGCCGTGGGAGCAAGAGTCGACCGAGTCCGACGTCGCGGAACGCGAGTGGACTTAACGGGTGTCCGAGTACACGCCCCCTCCGTTCGAAGGAGTTCCCGGCGAAGAAAGCAGACCCGCCTCGCAGCGTGTCATGCAGCGTGAATCCGGTAAGTGCTGTGGAGAAGCGGGGACAAACGCAACATGCACGTATCGGCTGCTCGCAGGCAATTGCCTTTCAGCTCCGGCGACTTTTCGTGAACCCATCCCCTTTCAGAACATTACAACGGAGGTAAGCGCACAAGAAAGTGTGCTAGATTTTTTCTTTATTTAATGTTCCCGACACAGCTAGAGAACGAAGGTAGGTAGGTAGGCCGGTAAGGTAGGTGGTGGGCGGGTGGGTGGATGGGTAGGTAGGTAAGTGGGTAGGTATGTAGGTAGGTAGGTTGGTCGGTAGGTGGCTATAGGTGGGTGAGTGGGTAGGTAGGTAGGCGAGTAGGAAGAAAGGTAGGTAGGCAGACAGACAGGCAATTCTGCAGGCAGGTTCGGCGACTTTTCTTTAACCCATCCACCTTTCAGAACATTACAACGGAGGTAAAGTGCATAAGAAAGTGTTCTAGATTTTTTTAATATTTCCGACACAGCTAGGTAGTGTAGTGCCGGCGCCCGCATTTCGCTGGCTGGCCTCTCTGGAAACAAGCGCTGCGCGCCCGCCGTCGCTCAAAGCAGGCCCAGACTCTCTTGGACATGTCGCGACGTGCAGCGTGACTCATCCCGCCACGCCGGCGCCGACACGGACCCTTCCTCCTCCCCTCCTCTCCTCCGCCGCGTCGCCGGCCGTCGCCTCTCGACCATTGGTCTAATTTGAACGGTGGCCAGTGCCGTGACCTGATTGGAGGATTTGAACTGCTGGCTGCCGCAACCGACAGCGGTGGCTTTAAAAACGGAGCCGCGCTGAGCCCGCGCAGCAGACGGGCAGCAGAAGAGCCATCACGCCGGAGCTACGCTCGCCGCCGGGGCCGCCCTTCTTTGTGCTAGCCCGTGGTGCTCTTGGCCCTTGTATCATGTAAAAGCCCTTGTACATACTGTACATAAAAGGCATTTTACTCACCGTCGCCTCGACCGTTTCCTGGCTCGGACACCCTGTCCCAACAGTGGTGGAGCGGTGGGATGCCCCAGTCCCAACAGTGGTGGCAGCGGTGGGATCTACCGGCGTCAGCTACCTCGGCGCGGTGAGTGCCTGATGTTTTCCCCTCAATTCGCCAGACTGCTCTAGCACACGTGATTGTAGTTTAGAGTAGGGCTGTGTGTTGCACTGGAGAGAGCTTTGCTGTTTCGAGCCAAGTCGCAGCGCTTTGAAACGAAAGCTTGTGCAGAGGGAGTAAACGAGGCGTTTTGGAAAGAATTACTTGCGCGTGTCATGCTAGTAGCGCTATAGTAGTGAGCGGCAATGGAATTCTAAGAAAAGGGCAAACTACACGAGGCTATTGTGCGCGATGGAGAACTTCAAAGTGAAGGAACTCATCGAAATTTGTGAAGAGTTGGGCGTTGATTTGGGCCCTGCAAAACGAAAGCATGCGATTCTTGAGATCATGCGGGCAGAGGAAGTAACGGCTGAGGAAGCCAATGAGGCCTGGGAAGATATCACAGAACGCCGTGAGCATGAAGAGGCTGAAAAACAGAAGCAGCTTGAGCGCGAAGAGGCAGAAAAACGGAGGCAGCTTGAGATAAAACGGCGTGCTCGCGCTAAGAAACTGATGGACCTGGAGCTTGAAGCGCATCAGATCGATTTCGAGAGATATAAAACATTGTCCGCTCTGCATGAGACTAACGGTCAGCAGCTGAGACAGGCCGCAGCCCTTCGTGATCGCCGAAGATATGGCGAAATATTTGGCGGAGTTCGAGCGCGTCTGCGAGAGAAAGCGCGTTGAGCGTAATGGTTGGGCACAGAAGTTGGTAGCCCTGCTTTCCAGCGAAGCGTATGACGTTGTCAAGCGCCTGCTGGATGGCGGCTTAGTGGACTACGATGAGCTGAAAAGCTTCTTACTGACGAGATATAACGTGTCACCGCTGGACCTTCGCCAAAGGTACCTGCGAGAGAATAGCACCCCATCGTTTAACGATTTTCCCTACCAGTTTAAAGCGGACATTTTAGAGTGGCTCGAAAATGCTGAAGGGTCGGATGATCGTGACACAGGTAGAGTGCGTCGCTTCGCTGTAGAGCAGCCCTGCCAGTGCCGCACAGAGGAAGGTAGTCCGTACGTGGCAGATGTAACTGCTGCTGTAACAGTGGGAATTGCCCCGCATTCGCCAACTGAGAAAGCCTCTATACCATCGGAGAAGGTAGTCACAGCGCCGGACGATGCACTTACAGAGGTCTCGCCCCTTCAGATTGTGGCGGAGTTACCGAAAAGCGGATCTCCTAGCGTGTCGAAAGCAGGAAAAGTTGCCGAACAGGGCAGAGAGGATGTCCGTCTGGACCTTAATGAAAGCGCCAGTGCCAACGCTAGCGAAGTAAATGAGGATGACACACCGCGTTGTGCATCGCATTCAACAGAAATGCAGAAACCTGAGACTTCCGATCAACGGAAGCAGGCGCATGGAGAGTTTGCGGACGCTAAGTTGTGCGCTAGTGTTTGCAGCGTGCGATGCGAAACGAGTCCCGTGCTTTCGCACTGCTCTCAGCTTTGCGACATTCCAGAAAGCAGCTGCAGTAGCGGGAACATCGCGACTGAATTCACAGCCGACCCTCAACCGAAATTCGCTGAAACGCGTCAGGAGCATGACGAGAGCTGCGTGTCAGCAGTAATGTCAGTAAAAAGCACTGGTTCTTCTGCGCCTGAAGAAACTAAGGTGCTCGACGACAGTGTAGAACAGAACGTTCCAGACGACATAGGGGCGGTAGACGTCAGCTCGTCCGAGAAAGATGAGGACGAATGCGCACTCGTAGAGGCTGACAAGGAAGAACGCAGTTTGGAGGAGGCTAGTAAAGGCGCCATAGATAGACGTGAGCCAGGTAGCGCAGGTGAATTGGCTGACAATCAAAGTGATGTTGTCAGAGAGCAGAAACCTAGGCGACGGAAGCAGAATGTGCTTCCGCAGGCGAAAATGAAAGGAAAGCTCACGATAGAAAGCTACAACCGGAAGAAAAGGAACCGCCAGTTCAGGAATGTGAGCTATCGCCACAAGGTGATAGCCAAACTAGAGAAACAGTATTGCCATCGAAAAATGAAAGGCAAGCATCAGAAAGAAAGCTGCAACCGGAAGGGAAGTAACAGCCAGTTCCGAAAAGAGACCTATCACCACAAGGTGATAGACAAGCAGTGATGCCGCCGAAGGGACAGTAAAGGCAAGCTCAAGAGAGAGAGATGTCACTGAAAGACAGTGAAAGGCAGGCAAAAGAAAGAGTGGTGCCGCCAAGAGATGAAAGGCAGGCATAAGAAAGACGGGCGCTGCCGAAAAGAGAGAAAGGGCAAGCGCGCGGAGACCGGTTGCCACCATCGGAAGCGCCAACGTCGCCGGCAAAATGACTCTAGTAAAGTCGGTCACGTGGTTAGCCCTGAAACTAACGTCAGAACCAGAGCTAGAGATATGTGCGAGGCATCACTATCGCGCAAAGCGAAGCGCATAAGTGGGTCGAGGCACATAGATCTTGGCAGTAATATAAACTGCAAAAAGAAATCATACAAGCATTCACGCGAGAAAGAGTATCAAGGGATGAAACCGAGATACAAGAGAGCGCTGCTCCAGAAGTTCAAAATAATGGAGCGAGGCAGGGGTGAATCTTGCCGCGAGCACAGAGAGAGCAAGACGCGCAAAGGCACGTGCTCTCATGCGGGCTCTATCTTTCCGCTGCAGTCACGGGAGAAACCGCGCTCCCACAGAAAGCGGCACGCGCGCGCAAGGAAAACGCGAGTACGGCTCAAAGAGCGAAAGATTGTACGAGGCCGCAATGACAGGAGCAAGAAAATTGGCAAGAAACCGTCTAAGCGCTCGGCCAAGCACACTTATCGCGATGGAAAGCCGCGTGTCCGGATAACTCTATTCGGTAGGCGTGAAATCAAAAGGCCGTGTAGAGGCGAACCGCACATCGAGGGGAAAGGCAAACGGGTGCGCGAGAAAGTTAAGACTCGTGGGAGGTCTCACTTGCCACCACGAACAAAGAGAAAGAAAGAACGGTCCCATCGGAAGCGTTGCGCACTTGCAACTGAACGCCGCAACTGGCGCGCGAAGCGCGAAGAAAGGGACAAGTCGCAAGTGAGTGAAAGCGAATCGCTCCTGTACTGTACCTCCCCTAGACACTGGAAAGACAAGTAGAGAGAGAAAAGCGCGTATACCGCGAAAGAGGCAAATATATTAGCTATCACGGTAGTAGAGAGAGAGAGAAAAGCGCAGCTACAGCGAAAGAGTTATTAGCTTCCGCGGCAGCGGGTGTCGTTTAACCGAGTTAAACGCTGGCGTAGACGCACTAAGCCGTGTGTTCTAAGCTAGGCTGCCTTCGCCTCCTCGTGACCTACATTTTCTCTCTTCGCGAACAGCTGTTAACTTCGCTCGTAAATCGGGGAAAAATTTATGACCTCATTTGTGGCCTCAGCTGAGTGTTTTCCTGGCCGAGTGATCTCAAGAGATCGAATTTATTTTGCATTCATTTCATTCCGAGTGTTTCCTGTGTTTGACACTTTGTTTGAGTTAATTACTTTAAAGTTCTTGTATCCCACATGTGTCTCTTGTAGAAGAGGGAACAAAAAGGGGACAGAAATATAGCCAGCAGAGATATTATGACCTTAAGTCTGGCGTTTTGACAGGTGACGGAGGGCACTTGCTCGTGTTGGGTGTTGCCTTTTGTCGGTCGGTTCTTGGCAACATGCAGAACGATCAACGACCGATGCTGAGAAGCAAGCTCTTCCGAAGGACCGAGCGAAGCTGATCCAGTCACCTGGGCGACAAGGCGGCGGAGCAGTGATCCTGTCCTGACGAGCGGGACCTGTTCACGGAAAGGAGCCTGGAGCTACCTGCGGCTGAACACCGGACAAGAACTTGGAGGAGCTTGGCGTACGAGCGCGCCCCGCATCCGAGCCACGCGGAAGTAGCTCGTCTTCGTGGCGCATTGTCTGGCGGCGGTGGTGCTGCAGTGCCGGCGCCCACATTTCGCTGGCTGGCCTCTCTGGAAACAAGCGCTGCCCGCGCCGTCGCTCAAAGCAGGCCCAGACTCTCTCGGACAAGTCGCGACGTGCAGCGTGACTCATCCCGCCACGCCGGCGCCGACACGGACCCTTCCTCCTCCCCTCCTCTCCTCCGCCGCGTCGCCGGCCGTCGCCTCTCGACCATTGGTCTAATTTGAACAGTGGCCAGTGCCGTGACCTGATTGGAGGATTTGAACTGCTGGCTGCCGCAACCGACAGCGGTGGCTTTAAAAACGGAGCCGCGCTGAGCCCGCGCAGCAGACGGGCAGCAGAAGAGCCATCACGCCGGAGCTACGCTCGCCGCCGGGGCCGCCCTTCTTTGTGCTAGCCCGTGGTGCTCTTGGCCTTTGTATCATGTAAAAGCCCTTGTACATACTGTACATAAAAGTCATTTTACTCACCGTCGCCTCGACCGTTTCCTGGCTCGGACACCCAGTCCCAACAGTGGTGGCAGCGGTGGGATGCCCCAGTCCCAACATTAGGTAGGTAGGTTGGTTGGTCGGTAGGTGGGTGGGTAGATGGCTAGGTGAATAGGTGGGTGAGTAGTTAGGTGAGTAGGTAGGTAGGTAGGTAGGTAGGTAGGTAGGTAGGTAGGTAGGTAGGTAGGTGGTACTTAGGTAGGCAGGCAGGCAATTCTCCATTAAGGCTCGGCGACTTTTCTTCAACCCACCTTGTGCTATATTTTTCTTTAATGTTCCCGACGCAGCTAGAGAACGAAAGCAGCCAGGTAGGCTGGCGGATGGATGGATGGATGGATGGATGGACGGACGGACGGACGGACGGACAGACGGACGGATGGATGGACGGATGGACGGATGGACGGATGGACGGATGGACGGATGGACGGATGGATGGATGGATGGATGGATGGATGGATGGATGGATGGATGGATGGATGGATGGATGGATGGATGGATGGATGGATGGGTGGACCGACGGACGGGAGCGTCCGCTTTGAAACTGGGAGGCGGCAGTTACCACCATGCTCGGCTTTTTTCCCTTATATTTCTTTAACGGTGTTAATGGTCTATAAATTCGCCGCTTTCTTTAATTACAATTTTTAAGCCTGCACTTCTAACCTTATGACATCTCTCTGCTTATGAGCCACCAATCCTCCAATCCTTCGTTGCTAACTTCAACCGTAAATTCATGCCTATGACCATTGTTACCACTAAACAATAGGGCCTCAGGGAGAGTGACTGTGCCTGTATCGACATCCGGATTGGTACCGCCGCTTTGTAGTATAAGATGTTCATTGTTTCTACGGATTTACCACATACTGCCCATATATCATCTTCTTTGTTAAATTTCTTTTTGTACCTGCGCGTTCGAAGGCACCCTGATCAGGCTTCAAAGAGTAGGGCACTACCTCTTGAGTTATCATAGAACAATTCCTTCCTGACCTGCTTTTTACAATATTTATATACAATGTGTTTACAAAATTACAGGCTAAATGCAGGCTTTACACAATTTCTAAAAATGGCCTTTTGAATTAGAAAAGCGTTTTTTCCGGCATTGCATTTCAGTAGTGAAGTACATCAGAAAACAGCCAGGGCGTCCTGACTAGTAGGCTTGTTAACTGATGTTGAGCACTTAACATTCTAACTCTTAATGTTAGGCTCCTTAATTATTGACGGAGTATAGCCCACCGTAAGTAGTATTCATATCAGTTTTTAGAATTTTGAAAACGCGGTTACCCTCAGCGCTACGGCCCAACAACTTTGCCTGCATCGCACCAAAATACACGCGCTTTCGAAAAGCTTGCAGGCAAAGCAGACTCTCCAGTGCACGTAACTCGTTGGAATAGCCAAAAGTTGTTGGGCCACAGCGCTGAGGGTAACTGCGTTTTCGAAATTCTAAAAAAAAGACATCGCTATTAGTTACAGGGGGCTACACTCCTGCCAATAATTAAGGAACCTATCAGTAATAGTTAAAAAGTTAAGTATTCAATATTAGTTAACAAGCCTGCTAGTTAGCGCGCTTTAGCTGTACTGTGAAGTACTTCACTACTGACAATGCTATGCCGAAAAGAAACACTCTTTTAACTCAGAAAGCTTCATTTTGAGATTTTCGTTAAGTCGTAGGTAAAACACCCTGTAGACGTAGTCTCCTTCTTTACCATGGAATTGTTGCAGTTGTTTACTTTCTGTACAGTCTGCTTCTTTTCCATGGCGTTATTCCAGTTGTTTACCTTCTGCTTTTTTTACCCGTCGCTTAAAGCTCTTTATTTCTTCGTCCTTGTTCCCTGCATACCAACTACTTAGTTTACTTCACCTTTTCCGCCGCTGTGAGTGAATGCTGTTTATGCATAAGCATTTAAACACCTTAGCTGCCCACCTGTTGTCGTCCAGTTCCCTCAGGCGTTCACCACTCTAAGCTTCCTGTGCTTCTAATGATGCTCAGCCCATGTCCCCCTCTACTGCCCCATTCCTAGTGCCAGTCTTGCAACAGTTCTCTGATTTATTTCTAGTCTCGACTGAACTTCTGGCTTTACGCACAAAACCGCATTCCCGAAAGTTAGCCACGGCACCATATCATATTTCTTACCAAATAGCTCTCAGTACGCCAAATCTGTCGTGCCCCCTTAATTACCTATGTTTCATTATTGCGGCACCTCTTCCCCTTTTCGCCCTAACCGTCTGTTCGTGCTTTTCCATGTATATGTGTCCTTCGTTCAGCCGTACGCCAAGATATTTATGTTCTGCAAGTCTGGGTATTTAATGGCCTTGCACTGTTGTCATCTGTTTTATGGAATCGTTGAAAATCATCAGACATGACTTAATTGCCTGTAAATTGAATCCTATAGCGTTTCCTTCATGTCCACAAGAATCAACCAGACCTGGGTATCAGTTATTAATACAATATCGTCCGCATGCATTAAACAAGTGAACCGCAGCTCTACATCATTTCCACCTAATTTACAGGAAAGAATATATCCTAAATTACTTTCTTGGAGACCAGTTTTCACATTTATCATATAAATGGTACTGTCGACCATTTTTTTTACATTCGAGCACGCTGTTCCTGATGTTATTGATTTTCTGCCTTTTTTTACCTCTAGGTCTCTTTATAGGGCATCCACACGTGACGCCAATGGGGCGTTTACATTGTCAACATGTGCAGGCATGCACTTAATGCTCCACATCTGCCTCCTCTACCGATTCAAAAGGCGTTTCCTCTAGGTTCACAAATTCCTCAGATTCTCTACAGCCCTTCCTTTGCTTGACCGACTTTTCACCATTTCATTATTCCTGCCACAAAAATGGTCCAAATGGGCACTAGCTAAAACACAGCGTGCAAACACGTGTTCATATAAATTCTGTTTACTGCAGAAAGCGACCACCCGGAAAGAGAAAAACTAAAGTTCTTTCACGAAATCTATTTTTTTTTCTTCTTTTAAATCGCATGACATATGAATAAGCGCTAGAAACACCAGCTCCACTTTGAAATCACCTCGCCGCTAGAACACCAAACTAAATTCTGCTCCCTAGCCTGCACCTAAACTAACTAGCCTACACCTAAATGCACCTAACTGTTAACATATTAAGGAAAAGAACTAACCAGTTTGACGCTGGCACGTCTTTCCTGTAATCTATCTTTTCCCTGTCGGCGCGTGCAATCCCCAGAGAGCTGAATCTTGCGTTCGCACCGCACCCCTGCCAACTGTCAGCCGTGGGCTAAATTAGCAGCATCTGTCGACCACCAATTACGAACGCTGCGTAACTCAACGGTAATATTTTAATTTCTAATTCAGGTGACCCTAAACAGTGCGGTGAGACACCGCGCGAAGACACTGAAATTGATGTCCTACTCCTCCTACGCGCTTCAGAACCAGACTAATAAAATCCTTCCTCCGCTCGCATCGCCTAGTTGTGGCAGCCATTAGAAGTGAATGGGGTGTTACAAATATTGAAAATTCCCGCGGTAATTTTTCATCTTAGGCGCTATGCAGCCCGCGCTGCACCCGCGCAAACTACAAGCGCCTGTACAGAATTATTGGGCTTGCGTTGTGGGAGCGACTGTTTTACTCTGCGGACCAAATATAGGCGGTACTAGTCTGGCAAAGCAGCTTTTTTTTCATGTCACTTGATTAAAAACATTTTCGTATCATCGCTATTGCTTTATGGTAAAAATGACCACACGACATCGGCCAAGCGAGACCCCCCGACAGTATTTCTGTAGCGTTTCAAGTCAGAATGCTTAGAGATAAAATATGTTTTTTTTTAAGTTGATTTCACCGTTTGTTAAAGAGTGACCTTCATTTTGCGTGTAAACAGCGTTGGCTGAGCTCCTGTGGGACAGCAGGTGCCTACAATGTGTTAAACAGAGCCTCCTGTTTACCCCTTTGCTGCGTACAGGCAGCAGCGATGAACTGGCGCCTGAGTTGGCGGCGCAAGCTTTCCAGTACCGGGCGTACCACCGCCCTCTCCCGTTTCGCCCGTGTCGCATCGGGGCCAGGACCGGAAGCAGAGGAGGCTCCCGCAAAGCTTATTCGCGGCGGGTAAGAAACGACCCCAGCAGGACTCAACTTTCGTCCCAGCCTTCTCTAACCTTCTTGCAGCTCACCCATCTGTGGTCGATTTCTGCCTCACACCCAGTCGCAATGCGGCGATTAAATCTGTAGTATGTCATCATGACAGCCCCAACTATCTGGTAACCAATTTTTGCGGAAGGGAACAGGTTGCGAACATATGCACTACCTGCGCATAAAGATTTTACGAAATACTTCAATGCAAATTTGTCAAGGTGGATACGTTCCTAATATTTTTGTAGCGTAAAGTTACACTACGCGGGTCAGAGACGAGTTTCGCATGAGTGTGTGCCGCCCCGTTATGCGCGTGCGCGAGAGCCGCGTGACGTCACGAGAGGCGCAGGTGCGTCGCCTCCTCACCACCGCCGGTGCGCGCTCCTCGCCGCCGCCGCCGCCGCCGGCGTGCGCTTACGACAGCTGCGCTGCGCGCTACTGCGCATGCGCGAGGAGGGTGCGCTGCGAAATGATGGTCGCGCTCGAGATGGGAGGTAAGGAGAGTCGAGCCGCTGCCAAACGGCGCAGAAGACTGGGAAATTGAAATTCTTCTGATCCCGAGGTTGCCGCCTGGAAGTTGGGCGTCGAACAGCGGAAGAGCGATCCAGCCAAGGCGAAACGTGCGGCCGAAACGCCGGAGCAACGAGAAGAACGCCTAGCGAAAAGACGTCGCCAGGAAGCTCAACGACGTGCTAAGGCCGCTGCTTTACGCTACGTATATGCAGGCATAGCAGAGCTAAGCCACTGCCATTTTTTTTGGGATAGGGATGAAACGAGCATATAGAAGCGAAAAGTCACCTTTTTTAATTTATATGGTACATGTACTGTAGTCCTTCACAAATATCCCTCCATCCGTCAAATTGGTCACTGCCGTGTTATGAAAATGCATAAATCTCTCTTACCGCATCAGTGATCGTTGCTGTTCGAAGGACTTCTCTGCAGACTCGTAAACTACGAGTGCCACGCTGTCTGATTCCTGTATGATGAATGAATGATGCTCCTCGTGATCCGCAGTACTAGTCGCGCACCACAGCTTGGTGACGTCGGCAATGCTGCTGTAGGCGTTTCGCATGCAATCCTGCACTGCTTCACCTTGCACTCACGCATGAAATGCAATATACAACGATCGTAAAAGGCAAGAAGAAGTAGAAATTCAATTTAAAATCCCAGCGCGAACGAATGCTTCTAGAGGTTGAGTTATTGGAATATTGTCACGTAGTGGTGACTGCATTCCGGTGAACAGGAATACAGCGAGAATGGCTCCTAAACGAAAGTCTTTATTTGGGCTGACTTGCGCCCGCAAAGAACCGAATCGCTCGGCGGCGGCGTAGCAACAAGCGTGCTCGGCGGTCGTCGAACAGAATGCCTGCCGCTCTCTCTCGGCCGTGCTCTTTTTCAAGCTGATAACGAACTTTCGAGACAAGGCATGTAAAGTTACTAGAACACTCTTGAACAACGGCTCCACCTGGATGCGATCAATCGAGATAAATCTAGGCGCGTCTTGCATCTAGAACAAAGCGATCAAGCGGCGTGACGGCAGCTTTGAAGAATAAACAAACAAACACTACAACCGTTCTCGGCAATATATTTGTTTTGCACGTTGATACGACCTTCAAATATTCAAGCCATGACCGCTTCGGAAGGGAAAACAGCTGGTTGCCTGGTTTTGCGTGTTTCCATTCCAACGATTCGCACCATGTTAACTTAAATTTGGAGTCGGTTTCACAAATCCTGATCTTAAAAGAGCAAAAGATGCTGTGCCCTGCTCACGGCATAGCAGGAACTTCGCTTCTCAGCTTTTTAGTGCGTACGCACTAATTCAATAGGTACCAATCCCGAGCGGAACCGTCCGTTGTCTGTTGTCTGTTCCGTTTCGTTCGCAGCTGGCCTAGCGCGAGCAATCCGTCCCGCGGCACTGCCCGCTTATCGTCGTCCTATACGCGGCAGAAATCAGTGCTTTCGCACTGATTCGAATGTAGAAAACGTTCTCTGTAGTTTTTAGACTGGCTGAATGCAAAAGCGCGCTGCACCCATCGGCGCTTCTTTGGCGCAGGCTCGTGTTGCGGGTTGAGAAAGTGGTCACATGCAGGTCACCTCGAAGACCCGGCTTCGCCTAAGCGAGCACACAGCACGTTGAGCCTTGCCAATGGTCGCCGAGTTCAGTTCTCGCACGGCGCGGTTAGGCACGCTATACGCAGCTTTCTCAGATTGCTGTGACCAGCTCGAAGAGGCGCAGTTTCGCTTCACGCACACCTCTGCTACTGAACACAAGGATCAATTATGGCCAAGGCAGAATGTAGACAAAAAGCAACAATTGTCATGTAGCGAGCTTTTGGTGCAGTTTAGAGTAACCTCAAGTTTTAAATTAATAGTAAGCCTTCCACTACGACATCCTCCCAGCCAATCTCTCGGCTTGGACTCCTAACAGATCAAATAGTTTAAATTGGTGTTTATCTCTTTGGACTGTAACCGATTTGGGTGCAAGTCGTTTGAATGCACTAAGGTCTCTAGCCGCACAAGCGAGAACTTAGAGAGGGAAATAGAGGGGAATTTTTAGACCTGCCCAAAGTCTGAAATGTGGAGTGACATGTTGCTTAGTGCGGCATGCATGCATCAGTCTCATGACGAAAATTGATGCCGTCCGGTAGTCAGCAAAAACCAATTCCCTCAAAATCAGTGTTGTAAGCATGCTCATTGAACTGCAGAGATACTAAATAGCCGGAGGATTACCACAGCTTGAAAGCAAAGATAGGTTGTAAAAAACGGGCTGTACCGCCAAATGCTTTATCTTCGTAGCATTAGAGATGATTAATTAAAAGCAATGAGTAAATAGCACTGCTGCAGGCGTACAATCTGGAGGCGTTAAACCCATTTATACAGGAACCACACCTGCTGTATAAATCGCTAAAGAAACATTGTGAGTGCTTCCGCTTTTTTGTCGCAATTGTCTGCTCCGCGGAGTTACCGATTCCGCGGCCTACACTGTAAAAAAATTTGCTCAAGTTTACGTAGAAACCTGGAGGCAATGCGTTGTCGAGCACTTTCCGCAATTCATAAACGGACACTTTGAGAAACACGGCAGGGCCTTAAGAAGGACTCAGTGCTCTTAATCACGGATATTACGTAGAGTTTAGTGCGTACACTAACCGTAAAAAATGGTTTACGTCTTCCTACGTTTAACCTCTTTCGGACCTTTCTCTGTGTACTCGTACATAAACTGTGTACTCATACGTAAGCCAACCATATAAAAATTGTTTACGTATTCTTACGTTTAACCTCTCTTGGACCCTTTTCTGTGCATTCAAGTGATGCGGCTTGTCGCCAATGGCTTGAACAAAACTTTAAAGTCAGACGACCATACTGGCAAGCACTCTGAAGCCATACTGACACTGCTGATGCATGGTGCGGCCAGAATGATGGCATGGAGTGTTAAGTTGAATATAAGCTGTCAACCGCATCCAGATTCTTAATTTCTGTGACCGATCAACGTGTCCTGACTCACGTTCAATCATGTACAATAGCAGTCCAGGTGCAGAAGAAATGAAGTACTATTACACACAAGCTCTTTCTTTATGCATGTTGTGCACTGTGTACATACAAAGCATGTGGCTTAGAATGAAAGAAGAGTATTTGGGTGAGTAAAGGCACATACATTTTATTTTCATGACAAATTGCATACATTGTACTTCTGCATATTGCTGTCAGATTCATCTGAAAAGCATAAGAAAGACCTCACTAGCCAACACAATCAAACTATTCACTATTGACCAACTGGCTTTTGTAAGGTCTTGCAAAAATATTTAATGAGAACCAAACCATTACGTTTCATTGATCAAATTCATTTTTTCTTTACAGGAAAGAAAGTAAAATCCACAGGACCAGGAAAGAACACACAATGCGCTTACCTGGACAACACTGTGTGCATGAATGCCCTGAGCTGCCGAAAAGAAGGCAGCTCAGGATGGGTGCCAAAAACAATTCAATGCAGATACCTTCTTGCTGTCCCTAGTACTGACTGCAAACCTTAGTGAGCAAGGAACAATGGCAACATCTTAGTATGGCCGAAAACTTGCCCACAAGCAATGTGCAAGTGCACTTCCCCAAATCTTATGCTTGCTCACAGCTTCAATTATCCCAGCACGGGCAAGAAAATGTACAGATCTCCGGTTTCGAATGAAAATGCAGTCATAGATACCGGTCACTGCCCATTGAGGTATTCCAGTAAGTGTGCAGTACGCCTTTTAAGGAGCGCATCCTCATGCTTTCAAAGTGGGCTCTTTGCAGGAATCTAACCAAATGCCGTTGCCATGTGGACCTTATCGAAATGACCCAAAAAAATGAAGTGTCCTCCTGTGTCTGATGCAAAAAAGGGCTAAAACGTGAGTCTTTCTGCTTCTTCATCAGCTGTGAAATGTTCTTTATTCCTGCTGCTTCGCACAGCCTCACACTCTCTTTTTGTCTTTTTGCAAAACCGTTCTATATCAGCAAAACAGCTCCCTCAAAAACATTTCAGCACCCACGAAGAAGCAGAAATACCCACGTCTTAGGTATTTTTTTCACAAAATACATAAGGAAGGCACGCCTTTCTGGGCCATTATTTCGAAAAGGTCCATGTGGCAACAAACTTTGGGACATTTTCTGCAAAGAGCACTGCAAGTTCTGAAGCCTGAGAATTCATTCCTCATCAGATGCCTGTTGATATGACAGGATACCTCAGTGATCTGTTACTGGGGTCTGTGAGTGCACTGGCACTAAAATCAAGGATGTGTACCTTTCCTCGCCACGTGCTGCAACAATGTATGTTGTGAGCAAAAGCATTAAGGTATGGAAGGACTGTGCTTCCAGCTTGCTTGCGGAGGGAAGCGCAAGAGTCTGGCTATGCTCAGCTGTAACCTTTGCTCCTTGTTCATTGAATTCTGCAGTGAGTACTAGGGACAGAAAGAAGGCACCTGCATCAGCTAGTCTTTGACACCCATCCTGCGTGACCTTCTTCTCGTGCAACATAGCAGGAAACTCCATAAGGTCCTTCATGCACATAGTGTCATTCGAGTGAGTGTGTTGCATCAGGTATTTCTTCCTGGTCGTGTGGTTTGTGCTATTTTCTAGAAATTCTTTAAGAAATTACTACCTCATCCTCCACTTCCTGAAGACAAAGTGCTAGACAGGGCTGTTCCACACGTTGTGCAGACACCTGCCTATTTTCTCATACGTCAGAGGCACTCAGCTATCAAGCAATGCTTACTGTATTCAGCAGTGAAGTGTAGATGCGAGATATCATTATTTTCAAGTTCTCGCAGTGGCACCTCATGCAAGAATATCGAAATTCTCCTCAATTTGTGCTGATATTTTCAAGTATACGCACTCTTATTAGGTGAAAAACAAAACCTGGTCACATACGAAACAGCAGAAGCAGAGCACCAAGATACTCACCAATTGCTTGAAGAGCTGTCTGCCAGTTCTCGTGCCATCCCAAATATGGGTACTTTTGAGTGCACTCCTGTCAATGTCTTCATCACGTCAAGCCACTCCAGCATTTCGGTCGAAAGATTTCCCTCTAAAAAAAGGAGTTTGTTTTGTTAGATTGGTCATATTGAATTTTACTCTGCACTAGGTGCATGGCATTTTACTGCCCTAGACTAAACAATACCAATGATGAATCACCTTTTGAATTTTGTCATATATGATCACGAAATTTGGTGTATGTGATACACTCTTATAAATTCTGATCAAAATAAAGCTGACATAGTTAAGTATCATTTCTAGAAATGTGGTATCAAGGAAGGAGGCTAACCAGATAACCTGCATGAATGTTTGTTAGATGGATGCAAGAGTCGGGACTCTAGCATACAAAATGTAAAGGGTCATCCACTCTTACTGCAAACACATGGCCGGTCTTTTCAGACAGCCACTGCAATTGACAGAGCTGCTCATCGCAGCAGTGTGGCGGTGGAAAAGGAGCTGAATGTGGCGTTTCACCTCATCTGCCAATTCGTTTCGATGGCCTTCCAATGAGCCTTTCAAAGAGCACAGCCATGCGCTCGCGTGTTCGCACCAAGAGTGAACGGCCCTGTACAATATGGCAGGTTTCATCTTCTAACATGTAACTTCATGCTTCAATCACGATCTAATTATGCAAAAAAATTTTCAACCTTCCATTCTGCATAACGGAAAAATTCCTATGGGCTCTGTTCACCAGCCTCTGCAAGTACACGTGAACTGTGCACGCTTTACATTCAGTTTTGATAGCTTTGCTCTCTATATGACGTCTTGTAGTATAAAACAAAAATGAAATTAATTTTTCATATTGACTGAGCTACTGAGGAGGTACAGAATATAAATGCAATATGCCTTTTGTCCCTGCATAAAATTGTTAATACAGATACAGCTGTGCTTAACTGAAAGAACTATTGTGTAGAACTGGGCTATTTGGTATTAATTCGCTGAAGCCAGAAAATGTATGTAAAATATGGGAAGTCCTAGTTCTTTCTCGTTCTTGTGTTCATTTTTTGCTACTCGTTTCAACAAACCAAGGCTGAAAAATCATTAAAAGAGGGACATGCAAAATAGTACAAGTGCAGCAATTCATACGCCTTTATAATGTGGCCATATATCATTATGACATGTTATAGCCAGAGTACCATATCTATTCACAATGCCGGAGCACTGAAAAAAGGTGAAAGAAGTACTAAACGAAGGTTTGCTAATCCTCTAAGCACGTCACAGAAAAAATGAGGGTGGGTGTGATGTCTCACCTTTGTAGAAATCGAAGTCATGACATTTGCTTCCCCCATGATGAAGGCTCAGCACATAATAAGGTGAGAGAAGGTTTGTCATTTCCAAGAAAAGGTCATGGATCCATAAATACTGCTTCCTGCTCATAAGACAGAGCGGCACTCATTGGACATTCTACCTGCAACGCAAAAAGCAGTTTGTTTGAGTGGACGAAACTAGAAAAAAAGCATAAAATATCTATGGCCAAATGTCTGAACTGAAAGAAATTGAGGGTATTGTAATAGTGAATATGTTAATATATCGCATGCAAGATATGCATGATATTCAACTCAGCTACCATTGGCTTAGCTACTATCTTGCGCATTATTATCACAAAAATACTGATATAGTACTATCAGCATTAGTAGTAGCAGTGAAGATTTCATGCAAATAAAGGAAGGGACTTAGTGTTGGCTGTCATTTTCACAGCAGGAACCGACCAATAGCCAGTGCAAAGGCAACGGGAGAAATGGCCGAAGAGATGACCAGGAGGAAGGAAGATAGCATAGGATGACATGGAGGACATAAGATACAATAGGAAGGCAAGGCTTGCATAAAGCAAAATTAAGACATTAGTAAAGATGTGCAAGACCAACCACATCACTGTACAGAGTAGAAGACTTTCATTTACCATATTTAACTCACAATGTGCTCTCATATATCCTTGTAGTAAAATTGGTGATTATTAATACCATAACTCAAGGAGCGAAACCAATACAGGGGTGAAGGGCAGTGAATTAGCCATGGGCGTGATGCTTGTGCCTTCCTAGCGGGAGACAGATTGATGATTCAGTTGAATATTAGGTCTCAGATACTAATAGTTCAATATTAGCAGCTGCACATTGTTTCACGCACCCTTCTAAAACATATGTGCAGCATTTTTCACAAGATAGTGCATGCGTCAGTTGGGGTACCTGCTGGGAGAGTAGTGTACAGTCAGGCTGGAATGAAATATGAGCCACACGGATGAACAAAACAAATTATTTTGCCTGTGTGCTTTCAACTGCAGTATACAGCTAGCCTAATTCATGTTTCAAGGTAAAGAATCTACCGAAGTACTATTTACAAGCCTTTTCTAAATGAATATATAGCTGTAAAGTAGAAAATTATGACATATGTGTGTTTGCATTTCATTCTGCCCTGACTGTACATGCAGAACATGTCTCTAATAAGTATTATTATCAGTGATGGCTGTTACTTCCAACACTAAGCAGATAAGTGAAACCTCCAAGCCCTCCTTGAAGGAAAGAGTCTATGCAGACAAGATGCTAAACACGCTTTGAAGTATGCAGATTTGATATTCAGCACGGCAAATACTGCTACATTAATAGCGAGTACTTCAGGTCAATACACGGTGCGTTTGAAACTTCTTGGCTAAAATTTGCTCGCGAAAATGCAAAACACATGCAAAAGTGTAACCTGTAGGCACAACAATTCATGCTGTGCAAGCAAGAAGAAAAAAAAAGAAGGCAATGCTGTGATACTCTTTCAGTCATTCAAGAGTAAAAATGAAAATGCATGCTGGCAGATGTTGCTACTTTAACAATGAAAAATAGCGGCTACTGCTCCCTTACAACAAACGCTTTCTCTGAGCAAACAATGAAATAAGCAATGCCAGTCATGCAGCCTCTCGTCATTCCTTTTACGAAGACAGTCTTTAATGCTGAAATGCAAGCCTCCCCGCCAGTGCAGCGACATAAATACACGGAGGTTCGAATGCCAACGATATAAGAGTTAATTTACCACGTCGTCATTATAACGTAAACGATTCACGCGCGCTCTGCACCAGGCCGCCAGTCAACGCCAACTCTTGGATCACGTACTGCCTTGATGCGGTACATGATAGTTTGCACCGAGTGTGCGACGCTACCAAAAAACACGAGCAAACAGTGTATCCCAGTGAGCGCAAAGCAGACGTAGCCAAGCACATGCAGCAGCCGATGAGCAACCTAGATTATGAAAACGGGCGCACTAAGGCGCGCGTGAAACGGAAAGGAGCGCGAAAGGCGCGCACGCCAAAGGTCCCTCCTGAAAACGACACCCCACGGCGATAATCGAGGCGACGATGGCTGAAGCAGGCAGAAGCTCGAGCTGGCACGCTAAGGTGCGCGCGGAGCACAGCACGGACAAAATCCGACGACGCAGAAGAGTGCGCCGAGAACATGTCGAGAAGAGAGAAGAAGAACCGCGGCAGAGGCATGGGGAGGGAGGCGAGCGCTTCGAGAGACGTACCGCCATGGCCGACGTTGTGTCGGGCAGCCGCGCACCCGGCAGGAAGAAGGGCCACTCGGGCCACTACAGGAGCTGCGGTGAAACGTTGTCGGCGTAAGACGCGCGCAAAAACAGTTGAGGGTTACTCTGGTTGCGCGTGGAACGAAGACTGGAACGACGAAAGTGGCGCAATAGCTGGCGTACGCCTGCGTGGACCACAAAACAACCACCGGCCACCGCCAGCCAAATATACAGTGCTTGGCTTAGCTTGGCTTGTTCAACGAACGCGACAGTCGACAATAGAGGAAGTCGCATGGTACGGTCAACCTTGGAATGCAGGGGAAGGTTTCCTACAAAGAAAGGAAAAAAAAAACAGACCGCGGACATTCACGCCGAGGTTGAGAGGAGGATGCCCTCTCCCGAACGGCACGTGCGGCGTGCTCTCTGGTTGGAAAGGTTCCTTTTCACAATGGGCTCATTCCTCCCTTGTCAACAGATTCCTCCCTTCTCAACAGCATCTACCCCTGCGAAAAAGAAAGCTTTACCCAAGGAGAAGCAGAAAGGAACTGGACGCACACCCTCCAAGTAGTTACATGCTACTCACTGCGAGACGCCTCGAAGAGCAGTTGTAATGAGCAATTCTCTGAGTACTGCTTTCTTATTTTCGAATGTGTTAATTAAATCAGTTTGTTAAAGTTTAGTCGTATTTATAATTGACCTAAAGCGAACTAAACATATTTGCTTTACGAAGAGAACAGGTCGTTTTTCGAAGGTTGCTGGAAGCGGCTGCAAAATAAAGTTGTTTCTCGCTCTCCGGAAGCTGCTGCACTCTGCTCGGTAATCTACGCGACGCATTAGGTCATTCCGTAGTAAGCACTAAATGAACGCAAGATTCTTGTGGGCTAGTGAAAACGCTTTTGCATGCCTGGGACCTGGAATGTCGTTTACGCAGGAACACCGAGCTGTGCGCGCTTGAGACAGCACCTGTCTTCGCAGCGAAAGGTGAAATACGACTCCGGCACGACAAATCGCTTGATGCAGAGCAGTGAAATTACACTTACCTTTCACACATCGGTCTTCCGTGCGTCAAATCGTACTTGCGCCACTGCGTCTACAAGAACGCAAATTGTCGTTGAAAAGAGAAGCAAAGCGGAGCCGCCACCACAGCAGCGCACTCAGTGGCGTAGGGGTATAAAGGTGACCCCAAGGCACCGACCGAGTTCAAAGCGAGTATCTCTAAAATTTCGGGGGAGGAGGGGGGAGTGGGATGAAGGGTGTACGAGCACCAGCACAACTTGCTTGGCTGCGCACATGCCCCTGGCCTTTCACCTTTCGTTCCCAGAGATCGCAAATGTAGCAGACATGCAATTTTTTTTTCTGCACCAATTTTTGCAAAGAAAGGGTGCTGCGTAAGCCCATTTTCACATCTGCTGTCAGACCGTAACGCTTGGCCCCCCCTGGAAATGCGGCACCGTGCAAAAAGAGGCTGTCAGTTAACAAAAATGCTTCAAGTTATAATTATCGATATCAGAGGCAATATTGCATTTGCAAAATAGAATTGAAATGTAATTGAATGTGTTGTAACCCAAACACCACTTTTCAAAAGTCTTAGTAGGTGCTACGGCCTGGAATATTTCGGCTCTGTGGGCAGCCCTGAACCGAAGCGAATATTAAAAAAGCGCGCCAGTGACTTCTCTCCGCTGATTTGCAGCGTTTGACAAATGCTATAAAAAAGAATTTAACAGCAATGTCATTAACGTTTGACCAAAACAAAAACGTAACGCTGCTGTGGTGGTTCCCGTATTAGCTGGGACGGCTCAGGGGCCCACCGAAACAGTGAGACGGATATTGCCCCCTTTCCAATAACAAATTATTATTGATCATGCAGGCATGAAAGTAAGCAGCGGCGTCAAATCATGACAACCTTTGCTCTGTTTCTGTTGTCGTTAATTAAGTTATTAATGCGTTTGGCGGTAACACAATGCCGAAGGAGTCAACCGCTGTGTGGTGTTAAGCTTTGCTGCCTAACAGAATGTTCAAGTTTTCTTCCCTGCACCGTCTTCGGGTGAATAATGACGATTCCTCCGTTATTGAACTGAAGTACGGTCTCCTCCTTCGTGTTATCTAAAAATGCAAATCGTCCTTTTTTTCCACGTAGTAAGTCTCCGTAAAGTCACGGACTTTTTTTACAGTGTAGTGCACTATGGCATGAAATGCAGAAGTGGCTAACCAGCTACTGTCGCCTTTCATTTCCAGGCCTCCCACGCCGAATCTCCTGAGGGACCCGCATCAGGGACGAGCGTAGCGATGACCTCGGTATTTGCTTGCTTCCCGGTCATGACACTGTGCGCTGTGGTAATAACCCTGATCATTTCAATTCATCTGCCCTCACCTCAAGAGAGGGAGAGCCATGCCTGCAGTACCGACCAGTGCGGATACCACTGGCAGTTCGTTTTGGCCAAAGTGAACTGGAGTGTAGACCCTTGCGTGGATTTTGAATCATATGTTTGCTCAAAGTGGAAGCCATCGCCAGAAGACCCTTACGCATACGGATCGGCCCTGGCCCATCAAGCTGTCTCCTCATGGTTCGACGCATTCCGGCCGCTCATCACCAAAGGTGCACGCGAGTTTTCCGCGGCAAAGAAGGCGCAAGATATGCTAGAAGTCTGCCTGACCAACAGTAGTGCTAACGGGTCTTCCGTGGCCCTACTGAGACAGTTCATGTTAGACCGGAAGATTCCGTGGCCGGACGATCCGCTACCTGGCGCAAGCCCTCTGGGAGTTCTTATGGATTTGTCGTATAACTGGGGGCTTGATGTGTGGTTTCGGCTTAGGTTACCAAGAACGCGTCATGAAGCACTGCATATCCTGAGCTTCACGACGGTTGACTTCGTTCCGTTGTGGAGAGCTTATAAGGAAATCGCCATTCAACGTGAGGGAATCGTAGCTTACTGGAATAGATTCTACGACTTTCTGGCCGCAGACCAGCCGCGCCACAACCATAGCGAAATAGAGCGAATTGAAAATTTAGAATGGACCGTGTTTACAAAGCTTCAGCAAGTTCTTGACAAAAAAGTTGCCACACCAGCTAGGTTCTTGCTGAAGGACATTACTAATATTACATACGGTTTGTCTTCGCTCAAGTGGACCCGACAGCTAAACATGAACGCAAAGGCGAATGGCAGTTACGGTCCGTCCACCGTAATTATCGCGAGCGACGTAGCATTACTGCAAGCAGTAGATGCGATCTTTTCAATGTTTGATGAGCGTTCTCTGTTGCTCCACATATCCTGGTTTTTCATTCAAGCATTTGCTCCACTAGAAGACCATGATATCCTACCGAGGAAACAGGAGGGGAGCTGGGCGACTGCCATCAGGCGCAACAGGCTCTGTGCCATTAGAATCGAAGCGTCGTACCAGCACCTGGTCAGGTCACTGTTTGCAGTTTCAAATTTCACAACTGCGTCTAGAGCGGCCGTCAATGCTTATCTCGGCCATTTGACGGAGTTGGCCCAAAGCAAAGTGTCAAATCTTTCCTGGGCTCCCAAGGAATCATTCAGACGTGCTGTGTTCTTAAAGCTTCAGAGCACCAGGACTCTGGTATGGCCTCCCGAAGACCTGCTGACCGAAGACAAGTTGGCAGCCATGCACGCCAATTTCTCATCGAACGGAGCCTCCTTGGTTGAACACTGGATCAGCGCCATTGCAGCCAGGCGTTCACTTCGAGCCGAACCCGAGTACAATGAGGCACTGGATCTCCCGCTGAACTTTGTGCAGCCATTGTTCAGATATGACTATGTCTCCAACAGCGTGTTCATATCAGCTGCAGCCTTAAACCTGCCTGCCTATTCCGGCCAGGGAACAAGAGCGATGTTATACGGTGGGCTAGGCTTCTCTTACGCTCTCCAGCTAGTGAAGGCGTTCGACCAAGGAGGACTGAAAGTGGACGCTGACGGCAACATCTCCGCAGACTCGTGGGCACCAGATGAGTGGCTTGAAGCGCTAACCAACAGATCGGCCCTGTGCTCCGGATCGTCTTCAAATGAGAACCTCTTCCCGGAGGTGCCGGCACTGGAACTAGTCCACGCCGCATACGAGGCAGCACCCATTGACATACCGCAGCCCGGTCGCATCTCGAAAGCTATCACCGAGGACCAGGTGTTCTTCATCACCGCTTGTCTCAGCCTGTGTAACCTGCCACGCAACTTCAGCTCTCTCAGGGGTGACTGCAATAAGGCTGTGGCGAACTTTGCAAAGTTTTCCCGTGCCTTCAACTGCGCCCCCCAGTCTCCAATGAACCCCGATACAAGGTGTTCTTTTTTTGACTAGCAGAGCGTATTCCTTGTTTGACTGTGTGACTTGTGACCATCTCCTGCCATGCTCCTCGCGCTGTCTGTTAAGAAGCTTAAGCTCTTTATTCAACCTGCTCTCATTCATCAGACTGCTCTCACACTACGAAATATTTTCACCAAACATATACAGGGCGTCAAGGTCAACTTTAGCCAAGGATTAAAAGATGAAATATTTGAGGTAGGCCAGTGAAATCACGTACATACGCCTACTAAGTGGCTTGCACATCATAGGCAATTTTCTTTCTTGCAATTAATTAATTACCAATTAAGACAACTTTTCTAAACGCGTTAATTTTGACTTTAGACAGCAAATGTGAATAGCAAAGTTGGAGAGCACCTTCAGAAACCCCAATTATATTTATTTGCAGTGAAGAAAGCTTCACGTGTATCGTTTTTCTGAGCTCCAAAGAAAGTCCGCGAAATACAAAAAAATCGCGTGACTAGCTCATTCCCGCGCAACGATTGTGCTGTTCTCAATCCTGGCTTGGGTGAATGAAATCAGTTGCTGGCAAGGCGCGACGACCGCATTGCTCCGGCAGGCCGATATGTCGACGGTGGTTGCGGCGCAACTTGCGCCGTCACGCTTGCAGACTGGCTCGCGCGGGCGTCGCAACCACCGTCAACATATCAGCCTGCCGGAGCAGCGGGGTCGTCGCGCCACACCAGCAGCTGATTTCGTTCACTCAAGCCAGGACTGAGAGCAGCACAATCGTGACGCGCGAATGCGCTAGTCACGTTATTTTTTTTTGTATTTCGCGGACTTTCTTTGGAGCTTGGAAAAACAATACACCTGAGGCTTTCTTTATCGCAAATAAATAGAAGGGGGGTATCCGAAGGTGCTCTCTAACTTTGCTATTCAGATCTGCCCTCTAAAGTCAATATTTACGCACTAAGAAAAATAGCTTAATTGCACCTTAATTAACAGCAATAGAAAAAATTGCCTAGATGCGCAAGCCGGCTAGTAGCTGTAAGTGGTTTCCCTGGCCTACCTCAAATATCTCATTTTTAACCCTTGGCTAAAGTTAGCCTGGACACCCTGTATATCGCAGCGAAAAGTTAGCAGGGATTCGGGACAAAAATTCGGAACGTACCTTCCTTATTTTAGGGATAAACTTATATTGCGAAATTAATGGCAGTTAACACTGAAGGTGAGCTGTGTTTTCAAATCTTATTAATCGGCCATATGTTTTGAAATACCAGATGTCAGACGTGGGCATTTGAAAGCTCATTGAGTCGGCTTTTCAGCATTGCATATTTCTAAAATGGCACCTCTCGCGCTTCTTATGCATCAAATACAGGCGCAGTTGGTGTATTTTACGATGTAAAAACTAAATTGATTTCGGCGATGGTACCACTTGCTCCAGTGCCATTTTATAATTAGGTAATGCCAGAAAACAAACTCGGCAAATCTTTCAAATCCGTATTTTTAACGTTGAATAACTCGTACCTTATTGTCGATTAAGAAAATTTAAAAACAGGGCTCACCTTCGAAGTGGACGGCAATCGATTGTGCAATACCAGTTTGCCTTCAAAATGAAAACAAAATGAGCTAATAACTCATTCCAGTTAATTATTCGTCTCTATTTATTCGCATGAGATTCATAATGTCCACATCATTGTAATCTCTCAGTTTTTCAAATAAAAACCCGTAAAGGTTAAAAAAAATCACCCTGCGTAAAACGAAACGAATATTGTGGTAGGATTGGGGGTAAATTGCTAAACACAGGCTTAAAAAAGGGACTTTTAATTTACGTGCCGCATTCCGACCGCTTAGGACAATCTTGGCACTTTTGTTAGGAAGAGAAAATTGCCTTGAATTTTACGCTTGCCATTTCTTTGCACATTGTCTCAGATAATTAAGTGATCTGTCCCACCCACAGTGCTGTGCGTGCCTAGCGGTATGAGGGATGTGAAAATATGGAATGCATTGTGAGACATGAACATTATCATCATCATCAGCCTGACTACTCTCACTGCTGGGCAAAGACCTATATGTCATGTTCCTCGAATTAACCCTGTCCTTTGCCAGCTGCGGCCACCGTATCCCCGCAAACTTCTTAATGTCATCCGCCCACCTTACTTTCTGTCGCCCCCTGCGACATTTGCTTTCTCTTGGAATCCACTCTGTTACCCTTAACAACCAGCGTTTATCTGCCTTCGCATTACATGCCCTGCCCAAGCCCATTTCCTCCTCTTGGTTTCGACCAGGTTGTCATTAAAGGGATTATGCAGTAAATTAATTGCGATTACGTAAAGCAGACGTGAGATAGGCATTCCATCACTCGTCACCCCATCGCGAGGATTTTTGAGCTAGCATCAATAATAACGAAGTTACAGACGATCAAAAATCACGCTCCTCCTTTCCCCCGTCAACTCGTACGCGCGGAGCACCAAGAAAAAATAAAGAAAACAGCTTTAAGACTAGGCCCCGCCCCCGACTGCGTCATTCCCTGACGTTTAGCCCCAACTCCAAGGGCCCTTCCTGGGCGTACGCGCTCAGCGTCGGCGCTCTTGGCGTACGCTAGAACCGGTCTGCGCATGCGCACTGCAGGAGACGCCAGCGAACCTCGGCGAGGCGCCGATATCTGTCACTGCTAGATATCTGCGCCAGCGCTCGCGCGAGCGCCGGAAGCTGCTCACCGTCACGTCTCTCATGGGCGTACCTCAGACAGACATACACCAATGGAAGGACGCGGTTCTCGGGACATCCGGTGCGGCTTTTCGCGCGCTTTTCAAAACTTGCTGTCTACATTTTTGCTTGGTGCCGAGGCTGTTCGCGCCATGTCGCAAAATAAAATAATAAATGAAAGTCTGATCGCCGCAGTAGAAAGGCGGCCGTCGCTCTGGCAGGCGAGCCATAAAAGCCATAAAAATAAGCTAATAAAGGCAGCATTGTGGCTTGAAGTGGCAGCGGAGATTCTGCCAAGCCTGCCAAGCACAGGTAAGCCGATATCTTGCTTGTGACGAGTGCTGATTGAGTGAAATGTGCTCGAAAACGCTTGTGGCAGTCAGACTGTTTTGGCCAGCATCTGCCTGTAAGGTCTGGCAACCACACAGCAGCGTGAGCACAAGCGCGAGCAGCGTGCGGCAGCGCTAGCCAGCGCCTAGTACCATGGAGGTGCGTACTGCTGCCAGCGCCTGTCGTTGCGCGGCGCCAAGAGCGCCGACGCTGAGCGCGTACGCCCAGGAAGTGTCGTTGGAGTTGGGGCTTTTGGTTTGCGACTTTCGGTTGTCGCACCCAGCATCCCAGCAGCAGCGTCCGCAGCGTCTCTCCGGTCTCTCTTCCCCTTCCTGGATCGCGGCGCGCGTCGGATTTCTTTGCTTGTCACTGCGACAAAGGCACTGCGAGTGGTTCCCAAACTCCCGACAGAAAGAGGCGGAAGAGGTAAATTGAAAACGCCAGTTCTTCAGCACGTGTCACTCGCCGTACCAACCCGCTTAACATTGTGCCGTTTATGCCGTTTTTGGACTGTTTCAAATATTAATTTTTCCCTTCGACAGTCGAGCTATGGAATAATTTGGATATTGCATTACGTCAGATGTCTGTACCGCTTTGCGCAAGAATTGCCTAATCATGTATTTTCTTATTAACACCACACTTTTGTTTATGTAAAATCTCCGATTTGTAATTATGCACTTTCCTGCTGTTTTATCTGTTTTCCATCCTCTGTACCACTCCTGCAATGTCCCAAGTCATGGGATAGCAGTATTTGTAAATAAATATGCGTGAAGGCAATGCCCTGGCTCGCGCTTGCCCGAGGGTACCGAGGGGGTCGCGTAGCGGCTCGAGCAGACGATTATCACGGCTACCGGAAGCGTACCAGTGACGTCGTGGCTGCCGTGGCTCCAGCGAATGACAACGTGTAGTGGCCTGATGACGTAATGGGACTAGTGACGCCTATTTTCCCGATTTTAGTTTCAAAGTCGGTCTCTACGAAGACACCAATCGGCCCGCGAATTTTAAAAAACGCGGTTTTTAAAAATCCTTAATAAATTGCCGGCTCAGTTCCGAAGACTCAAACTTGGTGTGAATGCTTCTTAGCATTATTTCTAACTATTGAAAACATTTATAACTGACTTTTAATTCATTGCATAGTCCCTTTAACTTGTCTTTGTTCCCTCACATACTCCGCCCGCTTCCGGTCTCTAAGCTTTACACCTACCATTATTTTTTTCATAGCTCTCCTTAAAACTTCAACTTAATACTGTCAAGCATTTGTCAATATTTACTTCACACTGCTAAGCAGAAAGAGAAGGAAAGCAATGGCAGAGGTTTTCTCAATATTTTTTTTTGTTTTTCTTGAAGACTCGTTATGCACAACTTGCTCAGTGGTCAGTTTTGATCGCGCATAAGCTGCTCCCACATTTTTTTTTCTGCGCTACATCAGTTGAAATGCACATGAAAAACAGACATATCAGTTGGCACATATTAGAGATTTGTACACTGTCAACCAGCCGTGATTCAAAAATGCGGCAGTGATTCTTGTTTGTAATCGCGTAGTATCATGTTGGGACAACCTAAACCGAAAAGGCTAGAGGAAGTGTTCAGTCACCCATTCACCACGCAGATATTTATTGCGGGCAAATGTGCGCACAGCCGGCAGGAAATGAAAATAAGTGACGCTCCCGAAGATACATTTGCACTGCACCGATGTTTTCACACAGGTTACACAGTTCCTCCGGCGAGTCGTAACCCGAGCACCCATCATCACAAAATGTATTGAATGGAGCACCAAGGCACAGAAGGATGGCGACATCGCTGTTGCCGGCGCATATACAGTCCGACGGCCGTGCAGCCAAGCTCGCGTCACGTCGCACACACGGCAAGCACAGTGCCAGCACGAATCGCGATCAAACTGGTAATGAATGCGCAGCAAAAACAACGTCATGTGAACGCTTCGGTCGCGACCACTGCAACCATCGCAACGAATGCGACTAGCTGCACAACGCCACGTTCATTTCAGCATTCGGAAAGCACGGCGTGAGTAGCGTGCTCCCGCAGGTGCACATTTCACTGCCTTGACGTAAAAGCACTCGCTGCGATCGCAATCACCTTCACTGCGCGGTCACTAGTCACTGTCCTAGGCAGCTCATGTACGTACAAGAAGTTCACCGTGAGCACCTGTTGCTCGCCGCTGTGCGTGATGATCCTCGCAGGAATTAGGAACGCTTGCAACAACCACAAACAGCTCCATACGAGGGGGTACCCAAAAGAAACCGGACTAAATTTTTTGGTCGGCAAAGCTTCTATGGTACCGCGTTTTGCCACTAGGGGCGCATAGAACGAACATTCCAGAGTCAGTAAGCCGAGTGCCGTCGTTGAAGGAGGTCAGACTAGTTTAGGCAGAGTTTTAGAGTGACGACTGTTTTGTGTGAACGTTGTTTTTGCAATGGCTGATTTTCGTGAACAGCGCGCGCCGGTGAAATTCTGATTTTAACTTGGAAAAAGTTGAATGGAAACTCTTGAAATATTAAGAAAGACGTACAAGGACGATGCTATGGGGACAACTGAAGTGTTCCTGAATCGAATCCTGAATCAAAGCAACAATCATGCTAATGGAAAACTTCAAATTCACCTCGCTTCAAGAAAGCTCGTCAGGTGAAACCAAACCTCAAATCAATGCTGATTTGTTTTTTCGACGTGAGAGGAGTCGTCCATTGAGAATTTGTTCCGCAGGGTCAGACAGTTAGCTAGGCTTTCTACTTGGATGTTTTGAAAAGATTGGGCAAGAGTATGCGGTGGAAGCGGCCAGATTTGTGGCGGTCGGGTGAGTGGTTTTTCCACCATGGCAATGCCCCTGCTCACACAGCCCTGTCTCTACGACAATTTTGGACTAAAAATGGCATGACTCCTATTCCTCAACCCTCATACTCTCCCGACCTTGCCCCGTGCTACTTTCATTGTTTCCTAGAATGAAAAAATAGGTGAATGGAAAGCGTTTCGCTGATGTTGCTGAGGTGAAGAAAAAAACGACGGAGGCACTGTCAAGCATCACAAAAGATGAATTTAAACGATGTTTTGAAAAATGGAATGAAAGATTCGACAAGCGTATCATTGCAAGTGGGGAATACTTTGAAGGAGACTGAAGGTCTGTGCTTAAAATGTAAACAAATAAGTTCAAACAAAAATAAGTCCGGTTTCTTTTGGGTACCCCCTCATATAAACACTTCGTGACACCGCCAACGCGTAGGTCTTGCGTCGGTTTGAACAGGCGCTCTGTCAACTTCATCAGCGACGATGATCACTGAATTCAAATCGGGAAACTGTCGCTGCTCGCCGCTGCTGCACGCGGGGAAGTTCGCAGTCGCTCTGAACACTCGTAATATCAACATGTGGCCAATATAGTATGCCTCACGGCATAGCTGCCACCACTACAGCCACGACCTATGCCTCGCTCCCCAGTTCAGTGCCCGTGTACTGTGCGATGTCAGTGCACGTTAAAGAACCCCAGGTGGTCGAAATTTCCGGAGCCCTTCACTACGGCGTCTCTCATAGCCTCAGTCGCTTTGGGACGTTAAACCCCATAAACCAAACCAAACCAGTTCAGTCGACGGACGGCAATCTTGCCCCGGCAGAAGCGGAGGCAGACGTCACGTAAAAAGCAGCTAATCGCTGCAATCCGGTCGCCAGGCGGTTCCGCTCTTCCGCCCGAAAGTTGAAGTTGACCAACTTTCCATCCGCCCGCCGGACAGGGCGGATGCCTATTGTCTGGTTGGGCGGTCCGCCAGTCCGCCTCCCTGGCGGATCCGCCCAAAAGCGATCGCACAACGGCCCTTACAGACATGTACTGTGGTGTCCATTCCTTTCGGGTGTACACCAACATATGAGAGACAGGCATTTCCTTTCCTTAAAACCAATTTTCATTTCATTTCATTTTCCTTAAGGCCCTTACGGCCCGGTTCATGTGTCCACCGAAATATGAGAGAGACAGGCGTTGTTTCCTTACGTTAAAACCAATTTACTTTTCATTTTCCTTCCCTTACCGTGCGGTTCGGGTGTCCACCGAGGTATGAAAGTTTCCTGTCGCACTGTTTGTCTTTTTTTCATATTTTATTTCTTTCATTTCTTTTTTTATTCTCGTTTCCCTGCTTATTTTTCTTCTTTTTTTTACGCAGTAGGCGGCCACCTGCGCTGCGCGTGACGTCGCTCGGTGTCGCGCATGCGCAGAAGTTGCGAATCTGGCCTCCGGCTCACGCGAAGCGCGGTGTTGACGAGCCTAGTGAAGCTTTTCGCTTCAAAAGTAGTTCTCAAACGCCATGACAAACGCCGAAAAGAGGCCTCCGCACTGCAGCAGATGGCGCCGCAGGCGACAAAACGGTAGCCTGGTCCGGCGTCTGCCATCGCCGCATGTAACCGCGGTGTTAGTCGTCTGCTACAATGCGCGGTTCGTTTATCATGCTATTTGAGGCAACGTTACTAGATTACCTGGCAAGTTTGCAAACTGCGCTGCAGCTCGTCGGCCATACGTGGCCCCATTCGTGTCCCTCTAGCGAGGTGGCGTTATCGACGCTGTTGGCCTTGGCCCGGTCCGGCCGGTCTCTCGTCACAAGAACTATCGCTATCAGACGAGCGCGCCGTGTTTCACGCCACTTTACGCCATTAATTCCTGTTTAACGAAGATATTTCCAAGATAGGGCACAAATATTGTTATGAATGTGCAACCACAGTGACATTAAGGCTGCGCGAACGGTCCTGGGCGGCAGAGGTACGATCGGGATTTCTGAATCATGAGCTATTTCGATGAGATATCTGGGTCTTGGTCGGGTACAGTTTTTTGTTTCATTTACTTCCCTACAAAATAAATGACTCTTTTCTTACGGCGAGCCAGACACGGTAAATCAGTCGCATGTTGCCGAAAATATCGAAATCTATGTCCATGTACGATCGGTTTGAAGCAAGACAGTCAAAGATGCATGCGCGCTTTTTAAAGGGAGATGCAGCAATACCACCATGAAACTTCGACGTTATTAAGGTCATAAAACGCGAAAAATGACGGTAATAGCAGAGGTCAGATTGAAAGTAGTTTATTCAGTTCATATAAGAAAAAAAAACATCTTAATGGGAGCCACTTTTAATGGGCAAAACAGTTACTAGAGACGTGCTTTTTTGTTTGCAACAGCCACCTTCTCCTTGCTCTCTAAACGGTGATTAACATCTGTAGAGAAAAAGTGCATTCTTGTAGCAATAACAAAGTTCAGTATCTAACAAGTGAATGCCGACATGTGCTTAGCACAACCCAAGCGAGCAAGGCTGCACTTGTCTAGCTCTTCCAGCACTTTCCAGAAAATGTTCGCAGCCTTGGCGATGGTTGTGTGAATTGCGGTCGCACATTACGTAGAACGCTTATCTTGCCTTGGTTTGGGAGCAGACAGGTCGACAGCTCGGCCGCACCGACTCACGGACGCATGGCTCGGGTGCACCGACGCTGTAGCGCTTCTGTGTGTAGTTGCAGCCGGAGCCAACGCCGCACGAGATACGTCGCTCGAAACGCACTTATATAAACGTGGCAAGGACACAGAGGAGCAGCGATCAACTTGCAGCGCAGTTTAACGCAAAAAAAACGCCTTGCAAAAAAACGCTTCGCTCTAGTCTTCGCTGACGTGGTCAGCGTGGCTACTCTGCCGAGAAGCCGGTCGGATGGATGGATGGATGGATGGATGGATGGATGGATGGATGGATGGATGGATGGATGGATGGATGGATGGATGGATGGATGGATGGATGGATGGATGGATGGATGGATGGATGGATGGATGGATGGATGGATGGATGGATGGATGGATGGATGGATGGATGGATGGATGGATGGATGGATGGATGGATGGATGGATGGATGGATGGATGGATGGATGGATGGATGGATGGATGGATGGATGGATGGATGGATGGATGGATGGATGGATGGATGGATGGATGGATGGATGGATGGATGGATGGATGGATGGATGGATGGATGGATGGATGGATGGATGGATGGATGGATGGATGGATGGATGGATGGATGGATGGATGGATGGATGGATGGATG